>NW_013666159.1:45118-73926 GCF_000517525.1 Limulus polyphemus
ATAATATATAGTACTATATATATATATATATATATATATATATATAAGAGAGAGAGAGTAGAGCAAGTGCACGGAAATGGTTTTAATAAATATATGTATTAATCAATCATATTTTTCGATTTCGAGTGCTTAATAATTGTTTTTTCCACATACTTGTCGTCGCTCATTAGACATTGGCTTACGAGAATGTCTCTTGGGTGTCGTATGTTATGCAGCGATGAAGGATGCGTTTTAATGAATATTCCATGTTTTACATACTGGACTGGAAGTTGTATGCATGATTAATTGTTAGTTAACTTCGTTATAATATAGAGACAGATTAGTTACGACAGGTTTAATATTGAAACAATTAAAATAAGAGAAAAATTTATATGGAATTGTTAATTAGTCAAGATGTGTTAGTCTCTTAAGCCATAAATAAAATAACTGCTAATATAATGTTACTGTGTGTTTTAGGTCTCATTTAAAGCTTAATGGATCTAATCAGAATTTGTTATAAGTCTGCAAACATATTTGAGTAGTTTCTAGAAAGGCCGTTGGGGCAGCACTTGTTTTCCTACAATTTCTCTTTAAGTAAGTTCTTTTGCTACAGTGTTAAGTTTTTAATGTTGCGAAAAGTCTCATCTCGAAACCTTTGCTCATGCGGATCGAAAATCGGCGCAGAACATTGTCGTCCTTTCAGCCATGACAGTCAATCTCATTATTTGTTGGTAAAAAGAGTAGCCGAAGAGTTGTTGGTGGATGGTGTTGACTAGCTGCCTTCCCTCTAGTCTTTCACTGCTATATTAGGGACGATTACCTGGAGAGCAGATGGGCGCCATCACCGAAAATCTGCCTGAGAACCGCCGATGATTCTTTAGCATTTAAAGTTCCCCAACGGTCGGTCGGTCGTACGAAAGAAACAACTTTCGAACTATTACATAGCTTTGTTTCAATTACGTGAAAGAGTTTTAGTTCCAGGTTGTCAATAAATTACATAAGATTTAAATTTACATAATCTTTCTTCTTTAAAAACGTGTTCCCTCCAAGAGTTGTTATTTGTATATGTCTTACCATAAAAACTAAACCTTTGTTGGAAGAAAGTCCAAGTACATTCGCATTTAAAAATATAGAAATTGTATTCTTTAAATAGTACATATATTCTTACAGTGATTACAATTAAAAATTATATGGCTCCTTTTTTAGTTCCATTTCTGTATTTAGAAGTACTTGTATCTACATACACACTACACGTTAAACAACCAGCTTTCCTTCACTTGACTTTCTCTCTTTTATCTCGCTAATCCATACTGATCTGAAGCTGTTAGGCTGTTGTCAGCCAGGTGGTACGATGTATATACCCTTACTTCTTCACTTCTAGATTCGGTAACAGGAAACGAGTATGTAAAAAGCAGTTGGGTTAGTGCATAGATAGATCATAAAATATTATAAATATGTTTTCACGTGTACCAGTGTAATCTAAATTATGGGCTCAGTAGAACCGCATGGAACTAACTATTCGAGAGGAACGACAGTTCACATTCCAAGAAATGTTTCCTAAGAAAGATACCCTACTTGGCATTATTGACACAAGGGGACGCACAGGTCAGCTGCCTTACTCTTGTTATGTGAAATGATGTATGTTCCTACCCCGAAAGAACTTATCCTTTGTTTGAGTCTCTATCTGAAATTCTACGGAGCTTAAAATGAGACTTCAGATTGCAAGAATGAATGACGCAATATTTTTCACACACTTCGTCATCATCATCATCATCTTATTTTGCTAGATTGCACGAATGAGCGATGCAGTATTTTTCACACACTTCATCGTCATCATCTTATTTTGTTAGATTGCACGAATGAGCGACGCAATATTTTTACACACTTCATCATTTTATTTTGTTAGATTGCACGAATGAGCGACGCAATATTTTTACACACTTCATCATCTTATTTTGTTAGATTGCACGAATGAGTGACGCAATATTTTTCACACACTTCATCATCTTATTTTGTTAGATTGCACGAATGAGCGATGCAATATTTTTCACACACTTCATCATCTTATTTTGTTAGATTGCACGAATGAGCGATGCAATATTTTTCACACACTTCATCATCATCATCATCTTATTTTGTTTATTTTCTGAGATACAGTTCATTCACGGTGAAATACAAAACTTCAGAGTATGTATCTTTTAGTTACCTACCATTCAACAACAGTCATTAGTAAGCTCGAAATTTAATTAAAGATGATATAAGAATTAATAATAGTGAGGCAATATAATACAGTTTTAACACACTATGGAAAAATGTGAACTTTAACTTAATGAAAAACGTTCAGGGGTTATTATTCTTAGACAATAACTAGGGCGTTACTTCTCTCTTTGTTCGAAATAAATGTAATTAAAAAACACAATTATATAAACATTTACTGAAGTTTATGAAAAATGTTAATCTGGTCATATTACATTAGCACTTGCAATATGATATTCCTCTCAGCTGTGCGCCATGGTTCGTCAACTGGTTTTACTGTTTAGTAAAAGGTTTTTGTTTGCTTTTTCTCTAAAACATAAGAACATTTTCAAGGAGTTAATTTTTATTAGTTATTAGTTTCAAATGCTTTTGTAGCCGCTGTCTGATTGTATAGGATCTATTTTCATTCGCGTAGGCACATATATAATGAATATTTCCATTCAGCTTAACAGTGATAGGTAATGATAGTTCATGTGTTAGTTACTTGCCATTAGACTTCACCTGTTTTCTACTATATTGGAAGCAAAGTTTTCGGGAAGCGTGTAAGTAATAGTAGCTTAGAGTTATACAGCTAGTTAATCCAGTGCACATACGATCAAAAAGTATTTTGATGGCGTGCTTAATGTTATTAAGCTGGTCTAGAACGCTCTTTCAAGTTGTCCAAGCTCATAAATTTCACACGCCACTGTTTTGAAAGCATGGACTGTGGACGATAAAGTTTCATTGGCTAATACATTTAACTCCAATGTACATGCAGAAGGCGGATCGTGTGAGTTAACAAAGTCTCAAGATAGTTTAGTATAAACAGCTTTGTGTAATTATAATATAGTGGTTTTATATGATCTGGTCAAAATTAAACCAGAGAAGTTGCTTTACAACCAGGAACAAGTAAAGCTGAGTTTAAAGTAATTATCTGACGCTCTGTATTACCCTACAATTAATTAAATTAACAGGTTTATCGTATGACATGGTAAATGTAATTAATTTTAATTAGTTTTTCCTATATAATAACAGCCACTTCACAGATATGTAATGTGCATTCAGTTCTAATAAATTAATTTTATCAAATACTGAAAACCTTAGTTTTGTTACAAGTGTTATTCTTTAAAAAATAAAAATAAAACAATAACTCTATTTTAAAAAGTTTGAACGAAAACCTCTTCTGATTTAACACCGGATCACTATGTTCATTATACAGCCTTCTTGTCATCTTACACATGAATGATATCACTTTGTTCATTATACAGCCTTCTTGTCATCTTACACAAGAATGATATAACTTTGTTCATTACAGTCCTCTTGTCATCTTACACACGAATGATATCCCTTTGTTCATTACCCTCCTCTTGTCATCTTACACACGAATGATATGAAAGTGATATCATTCGTGTGTAAGATGACAAGATGACTGTAATGAAGAAAGTGATATCATTCGTGCGTAACAGTACAAGAGGAGTGTAATGAACAAAGTGTTCATTAAAGTCTTCTTGTCATCTTACACAAGAATGATATAACTTTGTTCATTACAGTCATCTTGTTATCTTACACACGAATGATATCACTTTGTTCATTACAGTCTTCTTGTCATCTTGCACATGAATGATATCACTTTATTCATTATAGTTTCCTCGTCATCTTACACATTAGTGATATCACTTTATTCATTACAGTCTCCTTGTCATCTTACATATCCATGATGTAATTTTATTCATTATACAACCTTCTGGCTGTCTTATCTACCAACGATACTACTTCATTTGTTACATCGTCTTACCTACAAATATCAAATTGTATTATTTTAGCATACATTTTCCAATCCGTTTCGTAATATTGAGTATGAAGTTTCTAAACAAATTATGTTTTGCAAATTTATTTAGCTTTTGTGATAAAATTACAATGTGTTGCTTTATAAGATACGAATTAGACCTTTGATTACGATATTTTATATAAAATAATCAAAATTATATCAATAATAGTATAGACTATATATCATTTTTGTGTCAAAGGTTTAGTTTTAAATTGTATTTTCTTAGGTATATCACAATGCGTGCTTTGCTGTAAAGAATAGAAACTAAATTTGAAATATCATTTTCAGAACCTCTGAGCATATTTCCACTGTAGATAAGTTTCCAGTGGAAAAATCTCACTTGTATAGTTTTTCTTTCCAAGAAAATTACGTTATTTTCCGACGTCTAATTGCTGTCTACCTTAAACATCAGTGTAGTTCCATCGATAAGTCAGTCTTCCAACCAATTAGAAAAGCCAACACCAGAAACGGCAGGCTGTGGCGCGATCGTTGTGCGGTATTTTTAGAGGAACGTTCAGTACTACTATCACTCGAGTAAAGCCCGTTGGTTTTACTGAAAGAGCTTTGATGAAAGATTTAGTACGGTCAAAGGGAAACAGACATTTTTTTCTTGACATTTTATCGCAAAGTTACATGAAATAGTTTCGGAACTATTTGTTTCACGACGTGAAACTTTTCACATAAACCAACCAGAAAGACCATAAACATTCATTATTTACTAAAACAGTATCGAGTTAAGAAATGTTTCAGTAACATTTAAAAAAAAAGTCAGTGGATAGGTATTTTTTTACCATATGGAAATATTATGTACTTATGTATAGTCAAACTCAGAGGAGCGATACAATTTAATTTGTTTCATTGTCATACATCATTCTTTGTGGCTTAGTGTGGTCTATTGGTTAGCGTAATGAGATGTCGATCGAAAAGTCCAAGGGTCGTTATAGATGCCTCTGAACACGTTTCGCACCTCCAGCTGTGGGTGCGTAATAAAAGTGTCAGTCAATCCCGTAATTAGGTTGACTTGGTTATATAGCCCATGTGCGAATAGGGTGTTGTTCAAGTTGAAAATACTAATAACCTTTCCAAATATTTTTTTATATTAACATAATTAAATTAATACTGTACCAATAAAGTTTGAGCTTCACCAAACCAAGAAAACTGTACTAGACTTCTACTAAGTGGAGATAACGTTTCTGTTAGACTTCTATCAAGCTGAGTTAACGCTTCTGTTAGGCTTTCATCAAGCCAAAATAACGCTTCTGTTAGACTTCCATCAAGCCGAAATAGCGCTTCTTTTAGACTTCCGTCAAGTCGAAATAACGCTTCTGTTAGGCTTCCATCAAGCCCAAATAACGCTTCTGTTAGACTACCATCAAGCTGAAATAGCGCTTCTGTTAGACTTCCATCAAGTCGAAATAACGCTTTTGTTAGGCTTCCATTAAGCCGAAATAACGCTTCTGTTAGGCTTCCATTAAGTCGAAATAACGCTTCTGTTAGGCTTCCATTAAGCCGAAATAACGCTTTTGTTAGACTTCCATTAAGCCGAAATAACGCTTCTGTTAGACTACCATCAAGCTGAAATAGCGCTTCTGTTAGGCTTCCATTAAGCCGAAATAACGCTTTTGTTAGACTTCCAACAAGCCAAGATAACGCTTCTGTTAGACTACCATCAAGCTGAAATAGCGCTTCTGTTAGACTCCCAACAAGCCAAGATAACGCTTCTGTTAGGCTTCCATTAAGCCGAAATAACGCTTTTTTTAGACTTCCAACAAGCAAAGATAACGCTTCTGTTACACTTCCAACAAGCAAAGTTAACGCTTCTGTTAGACTTCCACAAGAAAGTATAACTTTCTTCCACAAAATATAACAACTTATTTCCAAATCTCCAGTCTATATGTGCAAAGTTCTAAAGTTCACCAAGCTAATTAAAGGTTTTGGTAACATATCCCATAACATGAATCAAAAATCTTCTTGTATGTATTCACCACACTGAGTTAAATACAACGGAATATATCCACTAAGATGACTAACGTACATTGTGATATAACCACCAAACTGAAATAAACCCTTTGAGATATCTCAACAAAACACAAAATAGTCCTGTAGATGATATGTTCACAACGATTAATAAGGTCTATAAGAATATATACTAATTAGCTCTGTTAAATCCTCTGAAATATATATCTACCAAGTTGGGTAATTTCCTCTGGAATGCATCTACTAAGCTCCGTAAATTCATCTGCAATATATCAACTAGGCTGAGAAGAGAAGGGGTCTCTAGGACATAACCGTTAAGATTAGTAACGTCCAATGGGATATAGCCATCAAGCTGAATATAATCTCTAGAACATATTCACAAAGTTGAGAAAAATCATATTGCATAAACACTTGAATCTGGAAAAATCCCATTGGAACATTTCCAAGAAGAAGGGAATATATTTCCAAGCAGAGGAATGTCTTCTGCAATACATCTGCGAAGCTAAACAAATTCCTGGTGGATATAACTATAAAGCTCAAGCATATCTGCTGATATATACACACTAATTTAAATAAAGTATTCTCTATTATGTACACTAAATTGAGTAAAATTCCCTGAGTTACGTCCATTAGTCGGAGTAGCGATCTCTGATATATATCCACCAAAACGTGTAAAGTTTTATTGTGTGTATAGCGAATAAGCTCATTAGTCTTTTTAAATATAGAGTATTGTAATAATTATGGAAACAGTGAATAAATCGGGTATAAAATGCAAATATCAAAGGACTACCTCCTGCTGTTTCATGAAATGAGCTAATGGGTACCATGCACCAAAGTACACTCACGTTTTGGTGGTTTCACTATGTTCGGCTATCCATCAACCAATCAGATAGTGCCTCACCAGTATAACGCCTATAAAAGAACATTTAAGTAAAGCAGAAGTGTGGTGAATGCACTCACTGCTCCCAGGGCAGAAACATCACATTAAAAAAGTGTAAAAATTAAAGTTTTGGCTAATGAAGGCTACTCCTTGTAACAGATTAGGGCGAGATGTCGTGTATCAGATGTATGGAAACTCTGAAAATAGTTCATGAATCTAAAACTATTGATAATAAAAATGATTTAGGCAAAAAGTCCAAACTCTTCAAAAATTATGTTAAGTAACCCAGGATAGGCTCTTTAAATGGTACATAACAATCCAGTAGAGATCCTGCCAATATCCTAGTTATAAGTGCAAGTGTGATACATTTGCACATGAAGTAGTTTCAGTGGATGTGCAGCTGCTTAGAAATATTACCAAACCGAAAGATTAAAATGGGCATCATATTTCGAACAAAGGAATAAGAAAAAATGGAGGAGGGTGTCCTTTACAAATGAATCCAAATTAAAATTGTTTGGCAACAATCAACGATAGTTCGCTGGATGGTAGAGAGGAGAACGGTATCATGGTCACTGTACAACTTCTACATTGAAACATGCTGGAGGAACTATACATGTGTGAACTGCATCTCAGTCACTGGTGTTGAAAATATACACAAAACTCCTAGCACTCTGACTGCTGACATGTACAAGCAGGTTATTATCTATCATGTCAACCTTTCAATAACAGGACATGTTTGGCAAGGAATAATATCTCAGCAAGACAAAAATCCCGAGCATGCTGCAATATTCGCAACCTTGGCTTGGCCTTCACAAAGTCTGGATATGAATATTATTAAGGATGTACAGAAATAGGGAAGATAAAACGGCAAACAAAAACGTGGCTGAATAATTGGGAGTTATACAGACATTTGAACAATATTTCATACATAGATAAAACTTATGACAATGTGAGAAAAGATGTATTGCTCTGTTTAAAGAAAAGACGAATATTAATACATTGTACAATTTTTTTATTTTTTATTCTTTTTTATATTTTCTTTCATAACATATTGTTCTAATAATAATTCGAACATTTATTTGCAACTAGTCTTTGTTTGTGACACCTGCATGTGTATGACATATGCATTTCCATAATTATTTCCAAAGGTGTAGCTACTGAGATGAGTAAAGTCCTCTAGGATGTATAAAAACTTAAAACATTAATCTGGGATACATCCACTAGGATTTGTAGAGTCAGTTTGGATATAATCGCTAAGCTAAGTAGCTCCTCTGGGGTATATCCAACAAGAAAGATAAAACTTGGGATACATATCTACTTTATGAGGGAAATACTCAGAAACATTTCCACTGAAATGTACAAAATCCTCTTAGATATAAGACAACATCAGTATTTACTGGAATATATCCATTCAGCTGAGTAACTTCAAGAGGATATATCCACCAATATGAGTTAAATCCTTTTGTGTTATACCTACTATGCCTTCTGGTATATATCACCCAAGCTGAGTAAATTCCTCTAGGATATACCCACTGAAATGTGTAAAATACTCTGGGATATTTCCGCTAAGATGAGTAAGGGCCTCTGGGATAGATACAACACATTATATGTAAAGTCTTCTGGAAATGTCCAGCAAGCTGATTAAATCTAGTTTATATATTCACCAAACTGAATAAAGTTCTCTTTCACACAGATATCAAGCTGCTTGAAATACTGTGATGCGTGTAAAACATGCTCAGTATTGCCCTTTTGATATAACCACTAAGAAGAGTAGAGCACTCTGGGATACATCCTATAGTGATAGTAAAGTACTTTTAAATATAACCGGTGACCAACAGTTAACTTCTGTGGAATATTTCAACCAATGCGAATAAATTGATCTTGGAGTATATTCACGAAATGGCCTACCGAAAGAACGGGTAGCCGGGATATATTCCCGGGGTCCATAAAAGCGGCAAGAAACGTATACGGAAGGTATCAGAACAGTGCGGATTGGTTAAGTTAACATTAACTGTACCTTCAATCACTTATGCTTGTTCAGGTATCATTCGAAAAACTATTCGGGAGGAGGAGGCACATTCTTCCCCGAATACCATTATGACTCTCAGCTGCTCTGTCTGCAAATGTCAATAAAATAACCTGTGAAATACTCAACAAGTTTAATAAATACCTTGGGGGGAAATATCCTCCAAGCTAAGTAAAGTAGTCTAGGACAAATTATCAAGATGATTAACACCTTCGTGCCTATATCCACCAAACAGTATACAGTTTTCATGAATATAGACACCAAACTGAGAATCGTTGGAAATATATTCAACACTATTTCAACAAGATGCATATAGCCCTTTGTGTATATATTACAAGTTGAATAAATTCCTTTAGGGATAACGTCATCTAAAACATGAGTCTAAGCCGAGTAATGTCATCTGTGAATGTACCCACTAAGGTGAGTAAAGTCATCTAAAACATGTGCCTAAACCTAGTAATGTCTTCTGTAATGTATTCACTAAAGTAAGTAAAGTCATCTGGAAAATTTCCCTAAACCTAGTAATGTCTTCTGTAATGTATTCAATAAGGTGAGTAAAGTCATCTGGAACATTTGCCTTAACCGAGTAATGTCTTCAGTAATGTATTCACTAAAGTGAGTAAAGTCATCTGGAAAATTTCCCTAAACCTAGTAATGTCTTCTGAAATGTATTCACTAAGGTGAGTAAAGTCATCTGGAACATTTGCCTTAACCGAGTAACGTCTTCAGTAATGTATTCACTAAAGTGAGTAAAGTCATCTGGAACATGTGCCTAAACCTAGTAATGCCTTCTGTGACGTATCCTCTAAGTTTAGTAAGGTCATCTTGAACTTGTGCCTAAGCCGAATGATGTCTTCTGTTATGTATCCATTAAGGAATGTAAAGTCATTTATAATATGTGCATAAGTCTAGTAATGTATTCTGTGATGTCTCCCCTAACTTAAACAAAGTACTCTGGGATATATCCTTCAACATGAGTAAAATCATTTGTTATTCAATTATTAAGTTATTAGGTGGAAATTTGTCCTATTTCAGGGTCTTTTTTTATCCCACTTGGGCAAAAATCCTAACGCAAAATAGCCCATGTACACCGTCATGCAGTTTCCAGTTACCATACCAAAACAAAAACATGGGCTGGTTGTTAGGACGTCCGACTCGCAAACTGTGGATGGCGGGTTCGAATCCACTCACTGAACATGCTCGTTTTTTCAGCCTAGAGGCGTTATAAAATGACATTCAATTTAACTTCTCGTTGGTAAAGGGTAGTCCAAGAGTTGGCGGTGGGTGGTGTTAACTAAATGCAGTCCCTCTAGTCTATCACTTCTAAGTTAAGGACGTCTATCACAGATATCACTCGAGTAGCTTTTCGCGAAATTCAACAAAGAAACAAGGATCATTTTTATGGTATGATATTCACCAGGCTCAGTAAAGATCTTTCGGCTATATCCACTTAATTGAATCAAGTCTGCTGTAATATATTCATAAAAATGAATAAAGTACTATAGAATATATTCACTAATTGGAGTCAAATATGAGAACTATGTATATTTTTGTGAATAAAGTCCTATGGATTATATCCACTAAGCTTAGTAAAGGCCTTTGTGATACATCCAGCAAGCTTAATGAAGTCCTCTTGGATAATTTCAAACTACAAAGTAAAATCGTCTGAGATACGTAAACCAAACTAGCTATAGTTTGTTTCTTTGTTGAATTTTGCACAATCGAGGGCTATCTATGCTAGCCTCACTAAGTTTAAGGTGATGGAGTAGAGAGAAAACAGCTAGGTCCAACCACACACCAACATCTCTTGGACTACTCTTTACTAACGAATAGTAGGATTAACTGTCACATTATAAGTCTCCACGGCTAAAAGGGCGAGCATGTTTGGTGACGAGATTTGAACCCGCGATTCATTGATTGCGAATCGAGTGTCCTAGCCACCAAAATTTGCTGGGCCTATTTAAATAAATAAATATATATATATGTGTGTATATACAAAGGAGCTGAATAAAATACTCTCACATATATCCACAAAGTTGAGTCAAATCCTTGTAGATACGTCGACCAGGTTAAATAACTTCCTCTGAAACATGTCAGTGAAGTTATCCAAAGTATTGTGGGACATATCTACTCATCTCATGAAATTTCTCTGATATAGATATATATTAACCATGCTGAGTAACGTCCTCTTGGGCAAAGCCATCAAGCTTAATAAAATTATCCCGGATAAATCCACTATGTTAAAGAAAGTCATTTCAAATATCGCCACCAAGCTGAATAAAATTCATTCATTAACCTGAGTAAAAGCTCTCTGGAATATATGCGCTAAGCTAATAAAAACCCTGGGATATATCCACAATGCTGAATAAAGTTATGTAGGACATTTCTGTAATACTGAGTAAAGTTCACTAATTGTGTAATATATATATATCAATCTGGTTGGGTAGATTCTTCGTACACATACCGACTAAGCTGAGTATAGTACTCTGAAATAGATACACTAAGCTATGTAAAGTTCCCTAGGATAATTCACTGGGCTGAGTAAAATTCCCTGGGATATATATAAACTAAGTGAGTACAGTTCCCTAGGATACATACACATTAAGTGAGTACAGTTCCCTGGGATCTATACACTAAGTGAGTATAGTTCCCTAGGATACATACACATTAAGTGAGTAAAGTTCTCTGAGATCTATACACTAAGTGAGTAAAGTTCCCTAGGATACATACACATTAAGTGAGTAAAGTTCTCTGAGATCTATACACTAAGTGAGTAAAGTTCCCTAGCATACATACACATTAAGTGAGTATAGTTTCCTGTGATACATATACACTAAGTGAGTAAAGTTCCCTAGCATACATACACATTAAGTGAGTATAGTTTCCTGTGATACATATACATTGAGTAAAGTTCCCTAGCATACATACACATTAAGTGAGTATAGTTCCCTGTGATATATACACATTAAGTGAGTACAGTTCCCTGAGATATATTAATCAAAGTGGGTAAAGTTCCCTGGGATATATCCAACAAAGTAAATAAAGTCCTGTGTGATGTATATTTTGTGTAAAGTCCTCTAGGATGTACCCACCAAGTTGACTTATGTCTTCTGCTATATATATTTATTTATGTATCTCAATAATACAAGTCATTGGTAAACTTTAATAGTGTTTGTTAAACTCGTCCATTAATTTGGACTTCCACCTGCAAAATATACCGTTTCACTAAATGAAAAGTATTAACTTGCTTTTCCGAACGTCGAGTCGAAAATATCCTATTTATTCTTTATCCCTGAACCTATAGATTAAAAATTAAATTTTTGCCAACAAAATGTTTTCTTAAACCAGCTAATCCATGATTAATTGGAGTAATTTTATGGGTTTACCATTTTACCTAACCCACAGTGTTGTTTACAATATTTGTTTTTCTCCAGGCTTTGTAAACTAGATGTCACTAAGGTGCAAAGCCTTCCTGACGAAAGAAATAAGTTTTTTCCCCTTCATGTGATGGATATTTAATAAATAATAAGACTAAAAAATTACTCCACTCGTATCTATATATCTCTCTTATAAACTTTGCATTAAGGTTGAAAATGGTATTCCTTCTTAGCCCTTTGGATAACGTAACACTTAAAGTGTATTCCTTGTTAGTCTGAGTAAGGTAAAGCTGGCATCCTTCTCACCACATGCTTCTCACTAATGCTTAAGACGGCTTTATTTTTATTACTTGGCATGAGTTAATACTTAAGATATCCTCGTTTTTATCACCTGAAATAAGCTGACGCTGGACTTGACTTTCATCTCGGCACTTGGAATAAACTCATGCCTACATAAGATAAAACGAAACATCAATTTCAATTCACAGTTCTCTTCATTTCAATTTTTATAATCACGAATCTCTTGCTGAGGAGGCCAGAGCGCCAGTTTGTGGGCTAATAAATTATTGCTGATGCAGGAAAGCGAAGAATTTCCGAATTAACTTAAGATGAAAAAAGCTTTCATTATTCACTTGTGATTCTAAAAATAATAACACTTAAAGTTTGCTACATTATACTAAGATAATGCGAAACTGTACAGTGATAAATAAAACAAGAATAAACCCTACTCGTAGCTTTAACGTTTTGTATATATATAACTCAATTTTGCTAGTATGTTGTTTAAAAATTTACGATGGTATAAAATGATTGAAAAAACGTTATGTAGTCTGAAAGCCAACCAGTCAAATGCACACTA
The DNA here is from genome assembly GCF_000517525.1 of Limulus polyphemus. NCBI lineage: Eukaryota > Metazoa > Arthropoda > Merostomata > Xiphosura > Limulidae > Limulus > Limulus polyphemus. The sequence continues at coordinate 58,277 of NW_013666159.1, forward strand.
CACCTCTAGCTTGCTTATTATAATTACTTTCTTAAGGATTGATGACTCTGTATAGTGTAAAATCTTTAACTCACTGATGATTCTATTTTTTAAATCCTTAACTCACTAATGGCTCTATTTTCTATAACCTTTAACTCACTAATGGCTCTATTTTCTATAACCTTTAACTCACTAATGGCTCTATTTTCTATAACCTTTAACTCACTAATGGCTCTATTTAAATAGAGTCATTAGTGAGTTAAAGGTTATAGAAAATAGAGCCATTAGTGAGTTAAAGGTTATAGAAAATAGAGCCATTAGTGAGTTAAAGGTTATAGACATATAAAATCTTGAACTCATCAATGACTCTATTTTTCAAATTCTTAACTCACTAATGACTATTTTCTATAACCTTTAACTCGCTAATGACTCTATTTTTTAAAACCATTAACTCCATAATGACTCTATTTTTTAAATCTTTAACGCCCTAATAACTCTGTTTTTTATCTTTAACTCACTAATGATTCTATTTCGTATAAAATATTTAACTCAATGAGTCGTAGAACTGTGAACTACATCTTATTTCAAAGTTTTTTAATTTACGAATCACTTACAAGTAAAGAAAGAGTTGCATTTTTTCTCAATCTTATCATGAACCATGACAGAGGTTCATAATAGGGTTCGCCCAGGAATTTCACAAAACTTCTAATAGAACATACGAGCAAAAACCATCTTAGAAAGTAGATTTGTTCTTGAAACAACACTTATTATATTCTATCTCAATGCTGCCAAAATATTAATAATACCAAAAAATTGATTTTCAGATTGTTAGACAATATTCAAATATATCCATTTATTCTTCATATTGTTCTTGTTTCACAAGCCTACAGAAAAAAAAACGGCTATAAATATTTTATTTAAACCTGGGCAAACATACTAAAAAACTCTTGCACGGGTCATAGGACTATTTTTATGTTGATTCCAAAACGAGAGGGAGGGATATTGTTTTCAGTATTTTCATCGCTTCTGGTCAAGTTTTTTTTTGAAGCCATTCAAGCACCGAAGCCTACAGCAAAAACTGCTAGGTATGCTGCGCCAAAATCTATGCACAGCTACTAAACAAACTGCTGCGTAGGTTGTAGGGCTATTTTTAAGTTGATTCCTGAAAGTCGAAATTTCCACCCTCTAAAATTTTCTAAGCTCTTCTTCACTACCAACATATGCTCTTCCAAGCCATTTAAGCACCAGAAATGCTCCATTTTATACTAGTCGGAAATATTTCATTTTATTAGAATAAACAATGTGCATACTTATAATTATTATTGATTAGAGATTTACAAGCCGCTACAGAAAAAGTTATATGAATATTTTACTGAAACCTGGACAATAGTAATGAATGCAATGCTGAATATGTCATAGAGTATTTTTTAAATTAATTCAAGCGCCTTCGTTTTTTCGCCCTGAAGAATTTCTCTAAGTCCTTCACTTTCCGCCATTTAAAAAATCCAGTGTTTAACTAATGCACATTAATTGGAAGATAATTTGTGCAACTTATAGCGCATTAATTGGATATTTTCACGTTGAGGATTCACCATTTCTCGAGTTCTCTGTTGTACTTTGTCTCTTCCAGGTTTCCTGCGACTATTTCAGTGAGTTTTCTAACAGTAGACGATTACGATAGTAGATTTCTCTACTCTTGTGAGTGGTGATTTATTCTACTGATTTTCGTACTTCACTTGTTAAATGCGTATTTACAAGAAACCTCAGGCACAAATTCACCTGGCTCAGTAAATAATGGTTGGATGGAAAAAAACCAATGTAGCAGTAAACTGTTGAAAAACATGTAACATTCAACTGAATACATACGCACGTATGTAGCTTGAAATGGACATAAAAAACTTAAGAAACAAGATAATTGAAAATTGTTAATTTAAAAAGGGGAATAAGGATCGACAATAGGGATCCCTATTATAATTCCTCTAAAGTTAAGAAGTACTGTAGCTTGAAAAAATAATGTAGACACTTACTGTAGGCTTGAAAATATAATCTTTGCATTTTGATTCAAATTGTTTCTGTATTTATTTACGATCCCTATTCCACTTTTTAAATTAACAATTTTTAATTATCTTGTAAAATGTTGTTTAGTAGTAGCGTTTGTTCTAAGAACTTATACCGATGTCACTGCTTTTTATTCCTATCTTTCCAACAGGGTCCATTGAATCTAAAAATAAAAATCAGATATTTACTTCTCAATAAATACTTTATCTTTATGATGTAGGGCATTATTCAGTATACATAATAATAGAAATATAGTTTACTAATGAAAAACAAACACGTACTTATGTTTAGTAAGACAAGCTTTATTCTGTGAATGTTTTTTTTGTTTTTTTGGGTGTTAACATATTCAGATCCACTATAATTATAAGGTTTCTTTCTAAATCTATTCAGAATATTAAATCGAATAATACCAACCCCTTCAAAGTTTGAAATATAATTTGAAAATATATTTTGATAATAGTTTTGCTTTTTTCTGATTGATTTTTGGTTTACTATGAAGGTTATGTCCCGGGTGTTACATACACGTTTTTCTATATTTTTTTAATTTATTTCTTTTCCTTTTTATTATGTGAATCTTGTAGTTAAACCAAGACCAAAAGGACACTGACCAATGTCTGAATTTGTTTACTCGCTATCTGTAGCCTGGGTACTTGTCATGTGCTTCTCCTTTTTTTGTATGTGTTATTTACTGTACATTGTTTTCTCGTACGTCAAGCCCCACAGTGACTCAGCGTTAAATCAGAAGGCTTATAATGCTAGAAACCCGTTTTCGATACCCGTAATGGGCACAATACAAATAGCCCATTATATAGCTTTGTGCTTAACTACAAACAAACAAAAAGTATAAATCAACGACTCCGGATATGAACATTCCATTTTTAAATAAATATATTCGAGTATGTTAGTAAGGTTCTTTATTAAAAGTGGGATGGGTCATCTTTTATGCTATGTCTACTGTAATAAACAAACAGATCACAGTATTTACTGGTTACACGACCCCTCTTTGTGTAACCAGAAACACAGAATAGTACACTTTTTTTAGCACAAGAAAATCTTATCTCTGTAAATTTCTTCTTTTCCGTAAACGATATCTTAATGAGAAGACTGCAGCAACAGTTTATCTATTGTACTTTCAGCATACATTATGGAAAATTTGGAATGACTAAAGTCGTTGTGAGATTTCCAAAGGACGCTTTTACGTCAGCAATAACTTTCCATCATTTCTGAAATGTTTAGGTAAAATGACTTCCTGGTATTAAGTTAGGGTTCTAGACTGAAGCCATAGCTGATTAGAAACCCAAATAAATGTGCACTCCATTATTGCTTGTAAAGTTGCACATTATATTTCATCCCTCCATATATTTCCATTTGTTTCAACTGTATTCAAATACTGTTCGTGTTATCAGTATATTTGTTAATTGTTTGTAATAATTATAGTCTGTATTTCTAAAGATGGTTTAACAAATATTTCGTCATGTTTTTCTTTCATAATCTCTAAAAGCGTAAGAGTAAGTGTTATAAATACATTTTGGAATTAATTTACTAAAAGACAATTAAATTATGCAAATTAAAGGACATTTTTATTCTGGTATAAATATACCTGACAAAATTATGTACAGTTATTTCACTATTTTGACACAAGTTTGAATCATTAGTTCGGTATGTATTTACGTCAGCATTTCTAGTTATATGAAATTTTATCATCGTTTCATTATAAGTCACCAGTAATAAAAAACGACAGGAATGCATAAAAAAAACCTTCGAAACAAACAAGTATAAAAAGAGAGCACTTGAATATGATAAATATAAATACATAGGGCATAATAAAGCCGTATATAATTTGATAAATATAAATACATAGGCCATATTAAAACCGTATATAATTTCAGCAATGTTTCTAAATTTTGAAAACACACAAACACGAATGAGTAACAACTATAACTAAAAGGCCTGCAACACAATAATAGGCGATTCACACTTTTATGAGTGTGAAGCCCTAATACAGGAACTACACTCAGTTCACACTCATTGTTTAAAAAAGTGATTTCACACAAGTAATAGAATTATGAAATAGTAATATTTTTAAGAATTCATATTTCATACAAGTAAGCATAATCGTAAATAATTACAAAATTTATAGCAATCATAAAATTACATTTATGTAAGTGACTCTGTGAACAGTTTTAGATTTAACATACTATTTACACGGCTTTCCATTCTGTTTGTAAGTTTACATTTTTTATATAAGTAACAGGAGTGTGGCATTTTATATGTTCTAAAATTACATCTTTAAGCTTGTGAATTTTCACCTTGTCAGCAACAAAAGGAATGTTTGTTGGAATCACAGAGCGACATTCTGTTTTGTCGTTATCGCTTTAATTACCGAAGTTAATGTTCTGTTCTATTCTTTATATCTTCACAACTGAAGATGTAGTGGCAGTGTGCTCATCATATGACTAAGAACTGGTTCCTTAGAATATAGCATTCAAAGGTGGAATTCTTCCTGGGAATGGGGAATAATGTGAAAGAAACTGAAAGTAGACACGACGTCATGTTCGTTGAATATGAGGTTGACAAGAAACTTCGGGACTTATAAAGCTAAAGTTCGGAGTTTGATCCTTTCCGTGGGCACAGCTTTGTAAATAAACAGGCAATACTAGTAACCTCTATCAGATATAATTCTAATGTACACCGTTTACTTTCAACGAACCGCTACTCTGGCATATTGCATTGAAATAATCTAAGATGGAAAATAAAGTGACAGTTCTTTGGTTAAGAAAATTAATTAAAGATGGCGCTGTTTTAATCTCTAGCGTTAGATCCAGCAGAACCTGAACCGATTCATGTTGAGCCTGTTTTGCTCTTTAAAGTCTGAATTAGATGTTGATAGGTGGTGGTGGTTACTCCATCTACGGTAAGTTCTAGTCCAAACAGGAACAATAACTTTCCTAAATGTGCTTTAACTACTGACTGCAACAAGTTAAAAACACACACACACACATTTTTAGAATGGGTTTGGCCGTCGAGATCGATTCAGTGAAATAATTTGTTTGTTTTGAATTTCGCGCAAAGCTACACGAGGGCTATCTGCGCTAGCCGTCCCTAATTTAGCAGTGTAAGACTAGAGGGAAGGCAGCTAGTCATCATCATCACCCACCGCCAACTCTCGGGCTACTCTTTTACCAACGAATAGTGGTATTGACCATCACATTTTTAACGCCCCCACGGCTGAAAGGGCGAGCATGTTTGGTGGAACGGGGATTCGGACCCGCGGCCCTCGGATTGCGAGTCGAGCGCCCTAACCACCAGACCATGCTGGGCCCAGTGAAATAACAATATCGACACTACAGAGGGCTCAATCTGAATAGAATAAATCATGTAATACCAGTTATATTTAAATATTGTTTTGCGTACTTTAGATCCCTAAACTGAAACACAAATTTCTTATTTGAACTTCCGTAAGTATAGAGAGGTAGAGTATACTTACAAGTATACCGTAAGTATAGAGAGGTAGAGTATACACCTTGATTGATTTTCTACAAATAGTTCCCCAATTCTCTTTTTAACCCTATTGGAAATAAAAAGTGAAAATCTGGAGTACGAGTTATAAAATCTTGAGCATAATTGTTATAAATATTTTTATGGATTGAACTTATGCAATGATTCGCTCTATAGTATTTTTTTTCAGCGGCCATTGTGTGTATATGAACTATGTTTTTTGGTCAAAAAGAGTTGGCAAGATATATGCTTGTGGTTGACTATGTGTTACGAAACTGAATGTTTTTCTCTAAAACTATTTATTGAAACTACATTGGTTTTCCTCACAATGGGCAAAAGGTCAAAGCCAACGCAAAAACGTTTTATTTAACCAAAACATTAATTGCATTTTTCTTTCAAAGTCATATAAAGTCAAAACCTATATCACACTTACAAATTTATTGTATAAGCAGCATTTCTGATAAGTACTCTTCAAAAACAATATGACTATCCAGAATGGAAATTAAAATAATTTTAACGCTAAGGTGCATCTCGAAATTTGTATTTCAAGAATTAGGCATGACTTGCTTTACAGATTCAATGTGATATCCTTATCCTCACAGTTTCTCACCTTCGCTTAGAGATATAGTCAGGCACGGACCTAGTTTACAATTCTTACTTACACATATGACCATTATGTCCAAAGTTTCTTACCCTCACTTACGAATATGATCATGAATCCTATTTTATTTCACACACACCAACATAACCCTAGTTTCTCACTTACAAATATGACTATACCTTTCGTTTCTCACCTCCATTTACAGGTATGTTCAGGCGTGACTTTAATTTCTAACTAGTCGATTAGGGATATGACCAAGTAAATAATCTAACTGTTCACCTTCAAATTGCATATGTGACCACGAGTATAGGATTATCACCCACACATAGTTTCTAATCCTCACTTACAGATATATTCTTAACCTAGTTTATAAGCCTCATTTACGCATATGATCATAATCTTGGTTTCTCAGCCTCACAAATATGATCATGGCCATAATATATCTTCCTTTATAATAGAATGGCCAGACATCATCTTAGTATCTCATTTTCATTTACAGATATGGTGTGAGTCTAGTTTGTCACCCTTAGTGCCAGATGACACATGCATAATTAGGCATAACCTTAGTGACTCTCTCTATCTTGTACATATAATCTTAACCCCTAGTTTCTTGCCCTCAGTTACAGATGTAAATATGACACTAGTTTCTCACCCTAGAATACAGATAGCATCATGGCCGCACTTTCTTATAATCGTTTATAAATATGATCAAACGTAATCTTTGTTTCTCACTTACATATATGACATGATCCCCACTTTTCATCTTCCATTACAGGTTTGATTATGATCCTCGCTGCTCACCCTCATTTATTCATATGACCATGATCCTAGATCCTCTCATTCTGTCAGATGTGATCGTGAACCAAATTTCTCGCATTCACTTACTAATATGATCATGATCCTAGTTTCTAGTCCTCACTTATTGATATTGTCAGTGATTACATTAATTTTTCATACTCAATTACATATCGCAATCAGGATTTTACGTTCTCATAGTCACTTACAAATATGATCAGATATGACCCCTTGTTTCTTACCCTCTCTTATACATATGATTATACGACAAATTATTTTATGCCTACTAACAAATATGGCCATAAACCTACTTTCTCATCCTTACTACTGGATGTTGTCACAACCCTTCAACTCACGCATATGATCAGGCATAGCATTATTTCTCACTCAGATTTACAAATATGACTATGACCCAAGTTTCTCATCCTCACTTGAAAACATGATCAAAACACTGGTTCCTCATCCTCCCTTACATACATATGATCATGTGTTTTTAAATGAGAGAGACTACCCACGTCATGACAGAAAATACATTTTATTAAATGCGATTTGATGGCATAAATATCGTTTCATCAACCGCTACTTTGTCTGTCGTATCTCAGCCAGCCTGATGAGCCCTGGTATTGTACGAAAGGCCTCTTTGGCATTGGATATAGAAGATATAGTGATGTTGACATAATATTAATTATTATTATTTACTTCCCCTCGATTGTTTGTTTGTTTTTGAATTTCGCGCAAAGCTACACGAGGGCTATCTGCGCTAGCCGTCCCTAATTTAGCAGTGTAAGACTAGAGGGAAGGCAGCTAGTCATCACCACCCACCGCCAACTCTTGGGCTACTCTTTTACCAACGAATAGTGGGATTGACCGTCACATTATAACGCCCCCACGGCTGTAAGGGCGAGCATGTTTGGTGTGACAGAGATTCGAACCCGCGTCCCTCAGATTGCGAGTCGAGTGCCTTAACCACCTGGCCATGCCGGGCCTTCCCCTCGAAAGTTCTTATAATTTAGACCGTTCTATAACTTTTATTTCGGCCGTCATTAGGTTTAAAGTGAACGTTGCATAACATATATTTAATAAAGAATCGAGTGTTCTGTAATTACAATTATAATAATGACTTCACAATAATGTTAGATTATATACTTTGTTGTTTTGTTAAATATGTAGAATGAAGTATTTTTTTTAGAAACCTATTAACTAGAGTTTGATTAATATGACATTTGTAATTTTCTGACAAATTAAGAAAATAGATAATGATCATGAGTCTAGTTTCTTATTTATAGATATGATCAAGCATAATCCTAGATTCTTACCGTTAGCTACAAACATGATCAAAACCCTAGTATCTCACCCCACTTACAGATATGATCAACAGGCCTCTCAACTTTCCCGATTTCGGTGGGAGTTTCCCGATATCAACCTTTTTAATAATTTAACAAAAAGAATAGAGTCACAAAATTCACAGAGTGCCAACCAGGATAAAGTAAATATTTACTCATTTAGCGTGACATTGTTGCACTTTGTTGTGTTATACTGTTTGTTTGCTGTACCACATTCCAATGCATCGAGTGAAAGGGCATTTTCAATGGTGAGAAATATCGTAACAGAGAACAGGATTGATTTAGGGCATGACACAGTATGTGCCCCTTTAAACTGTAAGTTTAACTCAGTTTCCTCAGCCAGTAAATAAGTAGAAGCCCAGCAAGCAGGTATTGAATGATTCCAAAAGTGCAACATACGTATATAACAAAGAACACTAATCAGGATATGTGTATTTTGTGTATAAAAATATTAGCAGGTGACTGTGATTCTTTTAGTATATAACCCAATGTAAATGAAAAAAAAACATCATTTCAATCTTATAAGTGTAAATAAATGTCTGAATGCATAAAAGTGCGCCATTTATTTTAAATTTTCTGGTGGAATCCCCCCCCCCCCAGAGGACGCTACTCGCTGTTGCAGTGCCTCCACAAAATTTAGCACCTCTCAGTGTTGGCAGGTATGGATCAATCATAATCTTAGATTCGTACCGTTAACTACAAACATGATCAACACCCTAGTATCTGATCCCACTTATAAGTATGATCACGATCCTACGGACGTGGCAAGGTTTGATCCTAGTTTTCCACCTTCACTTACAGATGTGATCATGATTCTAGTTTGTCACACTTATTTAGAAATATTACCCTAAGCTTAGTTTCTGCCTTCTCTTATAGATATGAAGCCCTAGTTTCTCGCCTTCACGTACTGATTTGATCAGGAATAATCTTAATATTTCATCCTAGCTTACAAGTATGATCATGACCCTGGTTTCTAACTCTCTCTTGCATATATATCAGCAATATTCTGAGTTCTCAAAATCACTTGCAGATACAATGTAGCATCACACTTGTTTCTGATTCTAACTTAAGGATATGATCAAAAGCCTAATTTTTTACTTTCATTGACAAATACGACAATGATCCTAGTCTCTCACTCTCACTTACAGGATATGATCAAAGGCCTAATTTTTACTTTCATTGACAAATACGACAATGATCCTAGTCTCTCACTCTCACTTACAGGATATGATTCAGACAACAACATTAGTTTCTCACTTTAATCTATAGATATTATCATAGTTCGAGATTTTCACTCTCACTTACAGGATTTAATTCAGACAACAACATTAGTTTCTCATTTTAATCTATAGATATTATCATAGTTCGAGATTTTCACTCTCACTTACAGGATTTAATTCAGACAACAACATTAGTTTCTCACTTTAATCTATAGATATTATCATAGTTCGAGATTTTCACTCTCACTTACAGGATATGATTCAGACAACAACATTAGTTTCTCACTTTAATTTATAGATATTATCATAGTTCGAGATTTTCACTCTCACTTACAAATATGATCGCAACTTTAGTTTCTCACCCTCACTTACGAGTGTGATCATAACCCTATACTCTACAGATAGGATCGTGATCCAAAATTGTCACCTTCATTAACATTTGTAAAGTTGACCTTAGCTACTTTCTCGACTTCTCTTACAATTACTATCCATCAATCACAGACATGATCATACATAAAACCTCTAGTTTTTCATCCTATTTTAAATATATTATCGTGACCCTGTTTTCTAACATTCACTTACATAGTATTAAGCATGATATTAATATATCATTTTTACTTAATATTCATCTTAATTTCTCAATCTCACTTACTGAAATGATCATGCATAACCCAACTTTCCTACCCTCACAGATTTTATTATGACCGTAGTTTCTCACAATAACTTATAAATGTAATCATAATCGGTTTATCATCCTTACAGAAATCATAAGGAATATACCTTGCTTCTTATCTGTTTTAATAGGAATGATAAGACGTGACTCTGGCTTCATAACCTCACAAATATGATCAGGCATCAGCCTCACTCAGATTCCGACTTTATAGTCAGAGAGAACGCTGTTAAACAAGACAATCACACAAGTGCAAAAAAACGCGCATAGGAAAACAAAATGTCCTTAATACTCTGACTGTTTATTAATAAGTTGTTTTAGTATACATTTTAGTGAATGATATGTCTATCGGGAAAACATTTCCTGGGAAACGAACAGAAATAACCTTGTTGTGAAGACACTTTTACAAAGAGACAGAGACAGATACAATGTACAAATCTGGAGTTTTATTATAACAATTAAAATGAATAATTAGTATTTAGTACCAAGTAATATCAATACTAAAAAGAGGATATCTCCAAGTTGTTATATCTACATGGCCTATGCGATGAAAACACTTTCTTTCACATGCTTATTGTATGTATTGAGTAATATCGCAGTGAATTATATACTACTGATGTAATATTAAATGATAAGAAAATACAATAATTCTAGGAAATAGTACAAAAACCTTGCTACTTAATTTAAGCCTAATGGAATAAGTTTATGCCTAAGCATAGGTGTACTATAGAGCCTAAAACAACAATGAACTAGGTCATTTCATCAGCTAAACGCTTTCAGGAATTTAAATTTTGACTCATGAAACCTAGAACCTCTCATGAAAGTGGATTCTTCAGATAAAATTAAATAAATGTTTGCGACTTCAAACCTTCAATTGCAAGTACGAATTTCTTTGTCGAACCGACAAGCCAATTAAAACTTGTATTAATTTCATATTCTAATATAAAAAGTATATACTTGGTCTCTTAAACATTTTGTTATTACAGAGGAGTAAACAGAAGAATCAGGTTATTACCTTTATATATAAGTTGCCATTACCTTTGTTTATTTAGTTTTGTCTTTTCAGAGCTAACGTAACGGAAAAACCTTGTGGTATAAATGCATTCCAAAGAAAACCTTAAATAATTTCCCTGAAGAATGCAGTATAATTCTGTAGGCTGGTAAAGAATGGAAAACTGTATGATTGTGAGAGCTCGCATTCCTTGCATACTTAGCCCCAAACTGCGGTGGAATGTCTGTAAATGAGAAGCAAGATTCGATCAGAAGTTTTCTTTTTTGTGTACGTTAATAACGTTGCTTTATAAATTACACTGTCATTGGTTAGTATTAACTCTTATAAGGATGCAGGTGATCCTATGAGGGATATAATATGTATATATTTATTATACAATTGGACAAGAGAGTTAAAAGTCCAATTAAGATGTACTTAATGTAATTTTGCGTTAGTTTTATAAATTATCAAAAATTCGTTATTCTGTTCTTATAACATAAATATTATCTTTGTATATGAGGTTGTGAGGGGATTTGAGATGTAATGTGTTTTTATTGTTTTTTATTTCCGATTTTAAAATTTAATTAAAATACTAGCTAAGGAAACATAACCGTGCAGTTTTCAACATCTTGTAGCCCAGCTCAAACAGTTTTTATTGTCATCTTTTGTTTAGTTTTCACTCCAATGAGTAGTTTTACCCGTAAAATGGCAAGCGTGCAAGAAAAGGCTCAATGCCTCGTTTGGCTCGCAGATACCAAGTCAATGAATGTGGTGCAGCATAATTAAAGACGCCAGAAAAGAAAAGAAGTATGGGGGTATGTTAAGGATATCTGGCATCACATACCTATAGCAAACATGATGGAACTAAACACCAGAATAACGGACACCATCGCCACTGTAACTATGGACATGTTGCAGCAAACATGGACTGCAACTGAATATCAGTTAGATGTGCTGAGAGCCACTAATGGCGGACACGCAGAAGTCTAGTTGCATGTCAATAAAAACTGTTTGAGTTGGTCTACAAGATGTTGAAAACTGCATGGTTGTATTTCCTTAGTTAGCTAATTATTAAATTTTAAAATAAGAAGGGAAATTTTGGGCCACCCTCTACTTTATTACATAGTTTCTAGAGCAACTCAATCGTTTTGAGCTTTCTTCACTCGTTCACTTATTAGAATCAATAAATATCATGGCTCTTCACGTCTATCAGCGATGAGGCATAAAACCAGAAAACATAAGAACTTACCTTCCTGGGGAATAATATGTTAATAAGAATTGAACCTTAACAAACAAAGAAGACAGTTACTTTAAAAAAATCAATAGTTATACAATTAAATGATGTTGTAGTGATATAACTTATTCTAAAGTTTACATTGTGTTGGAAAGAGACCGAGCATAACTCCATCAGTAGTTGAATAACATGCTCTGCAATAAGTAAATGTCTGTGTTGCTGTTTGTTTTTTAGGCATCTTATCATGTGAGGGTAAAATGCCCTAAGCTGTCCAGGACAAGTTTGTCTCGCTCACTCTACACAAGTCTGTTTTTTTTAAAGCAATTGTTAAGTTAATTTTATCGAAGTCACAATTAGTTATTAATTTGAGGTATTGCAATTAATCTGTTTAATTGCTAACGTTTAAAATAACAAAAACGGTTTAATTCTACTGAAATTTATTTAATATTAGCACCATATTGAAGATGAAGTATTTGCAGGGAAATTTGTTGGTAATTCTAACAGTGTTAATTGTTTCGTAAATTGCATAATATAGAAAGCCACGAGTATGTTTTGGTATATGGAGAGGCGAAAGGATATTAGTCGCAGGATTAACACGCCTCTCTCCTTCTCTCTTTTTATTTTTTATACGCGAATTTTTTTCTGTGTGTAAAAGCGTTTTCTTTATTTGTTTATAGGAGTTTATCTTTTGTGTATGGAAAGGTTTTCATTTATGTAGAAACATTATTTCTTTTAAAATATCGTTGAAGAAAGTAAATGAGTCAGTTTTGGATTTACCATAATATTTCTATGAAATTGATTAAGACATTTAAAATTAATATTCGTAGACATATTAGCATTGGGGGGGATATGAAACATTTTACTATAGTTTTTAATCAACACACATTAAAACCAAAATAAATAATACTACAACATGAAAGGTATATTCAAATAAACTGGTTACAGTATTATTGTAAACAAGAGTTGATATAGTTACTTATTAATAAATACACATACTTTCAACAAAAATTAGCATAATTCTTTTCGTACTAAACACTTGGTCGTTTTAGATAAGTGGGTTGATTATTATCACTTTGTCTTCTTGAAAATCCTTGGGAAGATTTACGTTTTTACTCATTCATATCAAATATGTATTAGCATGAACAGCGGAACGAACTATATCAGGCATACAAGTGTGCGTGAAGTAATAAATAACGAGCAATTCGATTGGAAGAAAAGCGCATTTTGTTTTTACCAATCGACTTCATTATCAGCAACCGACATTGATAACATAACAGTAACAAGAGAGCTCAGATCTTCAAACTGTTAACCCTTTATATGTCCTGCTTTAAGATAAACCTGACTCTTTTATTTTCAGGAATTACATTTATTACCTGTACGCCATCAAGTTCTTGATTGTTTGCATACGATACAACTTGTAACCTTTCCTACACGTTTCCATCCTATATATGGTATGTTTCTTCATTAGGACTACATCTGAAAATTACCAGTCACAATCTTTAAGCGTTATTAAGTTCCCTTATAATGATAAGGAAAAGTGTCCCTCTATAAAGTTTGAAAATTATTTTTTTTTTCATTTGTAACGCTGAAGCACATATGTTTAGAGTGAAGACACACACATACAGGCAGTAAAGTGCCTATACTAAATGCATGATCACCGGTTCAGCCTTCACAAGAGCCTAATATGGAGCTTATTTGATTGCGTGAATTCGGTCACAGTTTGTGATTAAATACTGGTTACTAAAATGAATACTAAGTCATTTTATCAAGTTAGGCTTAAATAAATAAGTTCCGTAAGAAATCATAATTTATCCTGTCTTCTTCCCTACAGCCATCCAAATGTAGTTGACAAGTTCAAGCTTGAAACGTTGACAGTTGTACAAATAAACTACAGTGTTTCTTGTAAAGCTTGACAGCTGTTTCGTGCTAAATGTTTAATAAATTCTTGTAGACATGATTCTATTTTCGTCCACTACCAGATGATGAGATCGTTGAACGTACAGTATGAATAAAACAATAGATTTACTCTTTCCCTTGTTAAAGATATCAAATGTTAATGTTGTCAGAGATTGGAAGTGAAACGCACGGAATCACGCAAGTTAAACATTATTTCTAATTTCAAATACTTATTCAAAAGATCGAGACTTTAAGCGTTCAGTGAGAGTGTACCTTTATGATACTAACCTAGCTGCCACATTTTTTCATTTATTCCTTTTTTTAGGATTAAAATAATTACTTTATAAAATATAAATAAAATGTGGTTACTCAACCGTCAGTTTGGTCGTTACAAGGATAACAGTAAACATGTACTGAAAGAATACAATAAAAAACTATCGTTAATAAAATTATTAATTGTACAATTTGCTGGTATCAGATATTACAAAGTTATATTGCTTTGGGAATTTCAACAATCGGTGCTGGCCTCTAGTGGAGAGCTTAACTAAAATATTTATCAAGATTTAGATTTACAAATGCACGTAAAACGATTAGTGTTCATTACAGCTAATAAAAACATACAAAATAATACATTTATCTAAATTATTACTAGAACTATTGTTATTTGTAGCAACTGGATTGTAATAGTAATCACATAAACTCTATATAGTTTTTTCACATTCCTTTTTATTTGTCTATATCAGATTCCAAATCAGAGGTGGGTAAAAATAGCATTTCAGATCTATCTTTTGTCTCTAACAAGTCACCACTCAAGAGGCCTTTCGTACAATACCATAACTCGTCAGCTAGGCTGGATGATGCGAGATAAAAGCTTCTGTAAAACGCTATTTATATACCTACTATAGGATGAAGAATTGGAAATCAATAAGTATTAACATTTGTAGTAAACATCATGTAAACACGTTTTTGCCACGGGAATACTAACGTGATTTAAGAAGCATCTGTTAAAACCATTAAAATGCGTTGTTTGTATAAAACGAATGATTTTGCCTTATTTAGTGACCAGTTAAAGACAGCCATCGCTATGCACAATATTACCCTTCCTCTCTATGTTAACTTTAGCTAGGTACAATATTGTTACTTTGAGCTATTACTATAACTAGAAATCTTGCAATTTATCATATGTTTTTTATGTTTTGTTTACAGGACGAATCACTATAACATTACTTGGCGCTGTCAAAAATATTAGCATTCATAGCAAAACGTAGTTTTTTATTTATTTAGTGTCCAATCTTCGATGACGAGGAACCCACTTTGAGACTAATAATGGCTGGAGACGGCTTAAATGGGTAATGAAGAAAAACT
>NW_013666159.1:74240-89910 GCF_000517525.1 Limulus polyphemus
TGTGTGTCTGTCTCTTTGTCCGTTATCTAACTATTCCTAGGTCGCTGGGCTAACCTCACCCAAACTTTGTGGGATGATAGTTTGGAACAAGAAGCATGTTATTGGTGGTTCACAACCCCATCACCACCCATTATTGCTGTTATTGAGCGTTTATTATCTTTGACGTAAGTTAACGATAACTATATTCATAGATGGCACTACATACTTACACCAAAACAAAAAAAATATTAAATTTTCTATAACACAACATATACACAGTGTGGGGGAGGGCACACAAATGTCTTGTATATCTCAGAGAGTGAACTAGCTGTACCAAAAATGAGATGCTTACAACAGTACATAAAGAAATAGACTAAACATTTCCTGGAGAACAGGATGACCTGCATGACGTCACTAAACTCCCTTTATATATATTACTCATTCAATTACACCATTCCCAGTTTGCCCCTGAATATGAAAGGTTCACCTTTCGAAAGCGCTCGAGTTATAGGGTTTTTATTCATTTCACGTAAGATATATATATATAAAATCGTGTCACTCCATTTCACACAGATTGTATATATATTACAACTTGAAAAATATTTAACATTTTATAATTCTTAGAAAATAACTTGTGATCCTTCAAATAATGTGAGACAGTTGCTGAACGAATTATTATCTGATTATTTCAATATTCTTTAAGCCATCAAAACAGTAACATCACCATTGTCAGATTGACAAAAGGTCACCCAATTCCTGAGGTATTATTTTTTCGTCTATAAAATTCTAAGTTAGGTTTAAGTCAACCTTTTTCTTAAACGTTGTTACAAATTATAATACAGTTGTAACGTTTTTTCTTTCATTGGGCGGATTCGTTTAAATTATATGATAAAAATAAGGCCAGGTCTAGTTCACTTAATGATAACAAATTAGTTTGTTCTTTCCTTAATGTTTCTACAAACTGCCTTCACTTGTAACAGAAATACCACGCTAATTGTACTACGAATAAATAAAAAACGTGTACAGTTCTACGGCTCATTGACCAAGTAAGTTAATATAATCGATAACTAAAACGAATCCAAGTACTTCACTGACTGATTGGCATTATACCAACTGAAAGCAAAACACATGACTCAGTTGTTTCACTGATTCGAGTATTTATACTCTTTTCTCGCTCTCGATACTTCCCGAAATTACTAGATTCTTGACGTCAAATTTAGAACTTCACTACACTAAACTGTCCATTCACCAAGTTCTTATGGTGTTTTCTTTTCTAAGGCCCATAGAATAAGGATATAATTGTCTTCTGTACCCTGTAATCATTGGTTGTCCTATTGCTGGGAATGTTATTCCTAGGTAGATGATCGAATGAATTCACTGGCAGATGTGTCTTTGATGACCTTCCGCAAGTGGTCTTAACGGGAATCCTGAACTCCTAAGCAGGTTGAATTTCCACAGGCAACACCCTCCCCGGAGTTACCCAGTTGGCTGTTCTCTTACTGAGGTAGTTCCAAAGATGATCACGTTAAATGATCTTTGGTTTGGATCGCCTATTCTTCTGGATTCTGTGCCTACATCATTGATTCTTTTCCTTACGAGCACCTACTTAATTTGGAATTTGTTCTCTCTCTTGCGACCATGACACCTTGTTGAAATACAGTTTTATCGTCATTTACGTCAGAGCAAACATTCGCTTTATTGCAAACTAATCTAAGTATTTCCTGGATAAGGTCAGGTCTGAAATATTTGTACTTCACATCCACGAGAGCTCTTTCAACCACCAATTCCTCAGAACATGCTAGAGTACTGGGTTCCTCTATGTCCCAATCATTAGGCATATGTATATTGCTGATAACTTTTAGTATTTCACTTCTTGATGATACCATGACCGTCCTCCCTGTCGTTACTGGAAGTTTAGTACTTGGTGTAGTAATTACCAAGTAGTTCATAGGGATTTCTTGGTCTTATACTATGAAGCTATTTGAAGCTAGCCTAACCTCGCATCCATGTCTCTGCATGAAATCAGTTCTCAATATGTACTCTTCCTCGATGTCAATTACCCACATATTATGGTGCATAGTAAAGGTGACTTCTAATTTTCATCTTACAGAAACTTTATGTCCACTTGATGTTCGCTTCACTCCCACTTCGTTCTTCATCTCTGAATATACCTTCTTATATTTCATTACCAAATCGAGTCGAGCTATTGTAACTGTAGAATCAGTGTTAATCAACCTACTGCAAAGCTTACCACCTCGTGGTCTTGTTTCTTTAAATAATGAGCTTCAACACTAATTTAGAGCAGATGAAGTATTTTCAGCTGATTTTTTCCTCATAAGTCCAGCTAATTTCGTTTTCCTAATGTATTGTGAGCCCTTTGTTGTTCTTCAATCCAGTTGAACTTGAAGACTCATCCTTGGAGAATTGTCTCCTAGGTTTATTAACAGCTGTTGCTTGCTAACAGTTTCGGCTGTAATAGCCAGGTTTCGAATATCTATAAAAGTTCCCTCTTTCTGGTAATCTTTCAGAGGAGTTCTTATTCCCTATAAGCTTTTTATACAATTTCTGGTAGTATGTCTTTTCAAATTACATTTGGAACACCTCTTATTTTGTGGTTTATTTCTTCCATTCTCAGTCACTAGTTGTCTAAAAATCCTTTTAATTTTTTCTAAACTATCATCAATATTATTCCATCTGATGATCCCATAATTTCTAGATGGTGTCTTTAGTTGTTACTCTGGACTTTAATGGATTCTAGTTTCATCGCCAAATGCAGATCTTCCTGTAAAGATGTATACCTACTTTGCTTCAACCTAATTTGAATATACTCATCTGTTATGGAATCCATAAATTAGTCACGTGCCAACGAATTCATAATTTCACGAGGGGTTTCGGGTAAGATAATTAATGGGGCTAGTTTTTTCAACTCTTCTGCAAGTTTGACTAATATCTCTTCTTTTTTCCTTATGCTGTTCTAGAACTTTGCTCTGGATACTTCCCTCTGGTGTGTCACTCCAATACTTTGGATAAAATAGCTAAAAATGCTTGATAGTTGTTACAGTTCTCAGTTGGAAAGTTACTTTATGTTGTCAAATCTGGTCTATTAAATAGACAGCACGATTAATAGCTTGTTGTTCACTATTCCACACGTTCATTCTAGAAATGAATTTGAATTGAGCCTGGTATGCCACTCATGCATAGTCCGTTGGTTTTTTGATTGGCTAATGTTCATCTGGCCTGCTAAATTCTGGAATTGGATATGATAGTAACATGACTGGAGTAATCCAGGAAGGTCCTGCACCTACAGTAACAGATGGCACAGCAGTAGTGGTAATTAATGTAGACCAAATAAGTTCTCCTATTCCATATTTTGTAGTAGATGGTGTTTTAGGTTGGAATACCGGAGCTGATACTGTTACGTATTACACTTTCGAATGGTCTGAAACCGAGCTAAGTTATAATTTAAATTCAGTAGTTAAATAAATGCCGATATGTATCCAATTTATGATATTTGCCAACAAGATTGATACACACAGTTTCTTTTTTAATACAAATATAAACAACAATGCAATTTACAATAACAGTTTTTACAAACAATGATTTATATACAAACGTTTTACAAACTTACAAGCAATATAAAGTCTTCTTTCTGGCCTGGAACTTCCTTGATATCTTATCGAGGGTTCACGATGAGCGAGTTAATTTCGAGTTGACATAAGGACAATTCACTTAATAGGGAGCTAACTAGCTCTGTGGGCCTCGCTGATCACACGCCGATTACAGATCGAGCTTGAGTTTTTACCACTGAAGTTATATAACGTCTTCCTAAAAGTACTAATGTTCGATGTGAATCCACTGAAGTTAAATGGTTTATAGTGTTCGAAATTTATAAATATTCCTGGTCAAATATCTTAAGTTTTCCGATTAATAGACGTTAATCACAACTATAGCTTCCAAGGTTTATAGTATACCAACTAAAGCAAGCCAATGACAGATACTGTTTATTGGCATATCGCGTTGGTTATATGTATAGGAGTGTGGAGAGTTTCTCAACATTTCGGTTTTACATAACAATACTGACGCTAACACCAGCGTTTACGTACACACATATATTATTAATTCTTACACTCGAGAATCTTCTACAACTTTAGAGAATAGGGGGGAGTTTTGCAATACATATTTAACAGTATACATTATGTACATTTCTAAATATAAATTCAATTTAAACAAACATCGATATTAAAATAAATGTATAATAATAAATCCATCACATTACATAAAGAGGTGTGGCTGGTTTAATCTTTGCATTTAATAATTCGTTTTTGAGATGTTTTATTCTGTCATTGATGTTCTTTTCTACCTCATTCATGTCTTTTTGTACTTTTTCAATTTTGTAATTACAACCTTTCTGTACTCCTTCATCTCCAATAGCTTCATAAATCTTGTCTTCAATCAGATATATTTTTGGTTTTAATTATTCTTTAAATAATATTATCTTTTTTTGTAACTCCTCTCTTAAATTCTTGTCTCTTACCTCCTGTTCTTCTTTTAATTTTTTGTAAATCTCTTCTTGGTCTTCTTTTAATTTTCTCTCATGCTTTTTCAATTTTTTTCCTTTTTTTATTAGTCTTGTTTTAATAATTTCATCATCGCCAGTAACGTTTCAATCACACTTTCTGACCATGCGGTCGTCATCTTAAAAGCTGAAATTCAACTTCAAATATATTCCAACTCCTATTATATATTCACCAAGATAATCCCACTTCTGACATCAGTCATTGTAATGTTGTTCTTTCCCTTAGCAGGGTTTTTAATTATTTGGTAAATATAAGGTTACGTCCAGTCCACTTAATGATAACAAATTAGTTTATATCTTCCTTGACGCTTCTACAAGCTGCTGTCACTTGTGCACTCTTTTACTTGTAGGCCTACGTTTACAAATGCCAATCAAACCAAAATACCATGATAACTGTACTATTACTAATGTAAAAATAAACGTACTTGTACAATTTCATGGCTCATCGATCAAGTAACTGAATATACGCAATAACTAACAGGGATCCAAATATTTCACTGAAACTAAGTTTTCACTATATGATTGGCACTATACAAATTGAAAGCAAAACATACTGACTCAATGCTTCATTGATCCACGTATTTATAATCTACTCTCATCTCTTTCGATACTCCCAAAAAGTACTCGATTCTTGACATCGAATTTAGAACTTTTAGTATTTTATGACTACGTTAACGTCATGCATCTTCTGGCTAACATCTAAATCGAAACTTTAAAAATATAGCTTAAAAAATATGCTTATTCTTAGACGTTTAATTTTCAGCAGGTT
Source organism: Limulus polyphemus (assembly GCF_000517525.1). Lineage (NCBI taxonomy): Eukaryota > Metazoa > Arthropoda > Merostomata > Xiphosura > Limulidae > Limulus > Limulus polyphemus. The sequence goes on from NW_013666159.1 coordinate 79,565, forward strand.
ATCATTTATGAAGTTTATAATTATAAATCCGTTCTAAGTGCACAGATGTTATCTTTCGATGTTTGACTTGAGCACGTTATTATTCATAAAGCTTTTTTTTGTATATCAGTTCTGCCCCTCCCCCCCCCATTGGCATAGCGGTATGTCTGCGGACTTACAACACTAGAAACCAGGTTTCGATACCCGGTGTGGACAGAGCACAATAGCCCATTGTGTAGCTTTGTGCTTAATTACAAATAAAATCTACTGGACTTTATTTTCGATATTTGATTTTAAGCAAATCAACACGTCCCATAAGTTTATCCGAGATATTTTTAAAACGACAATTTGTTTAATAGTGGAGTAAGCCGATCGAAAATGTTTGTTGACTTTCATTTTGTGTCTCTTTTATGTAGCCACCCAGTGGCACAGCGGTATGTCTACGGACTTACAACACTAGAAACCGGGTTTCGATGCCCATGGTGGCCACAGCACAGATAACCCATCGTGTAGCTTTGTGCTTAACTACAAACAAACTTTTTATGTAACACTAATAAATTGCATCAAATTCTTTAATCTATCCAAATTTCCTTAGGCTTACTGACCGAGTTGAAAATACACTGAGATTAGTTGCACTTCATAAGAACGTTGCTCCTGGTTCCCTGCTCCCCTTGGAACTACCTACACTATTGTCTGACACTGCACTTTCTTTTGTGACAAGCTAATGTGAAGGAAAGTGAGATCAATTTTCAACCAAACTTATTGATAAATTTTCCGCAGATCCTCCATCGTATATGAACGTGAGCTTCCAGATTACATTTATAGCAGACTAAAAGCACGAAAGTCCATTGAAACTCCATCGAGCATGTCGTGATCAAATGATATTGCTTTAATTCCAGTTTCTTTGCCCATCTTTCTCACGAAAACACTGGTTGATTTAAGCTTGGGAACTTTTAACTTATAAACCTTTGCTGAATTCAAATCTTTTCTTGTTATTCTACTAGCGGTACAAAGAGATAATAGTTTTTTTTTTTTGGAAGGTTGGAGGAGTCTTTTTCATAACTTTAGCTTTCATTTTGCTTTCGAGAATTTTCGCCCGGTTTGGTATAAAGTGTTATTTCAGAGCTCATTCCTACCTTAAATATTCTACTGCATGAGTTTTCCACTTTTATGAAACATATTTATGTTCCCTTTTTCGAAATATTGTATCTTTCCGTTCTACATCCTTGAATAATCTTGTTGTATGATTTTCCTCCTCGAAAAACTGTGCCATTTTTCTCTAGCCATGAGTCTAACCTCGACTGCATTATACATCGAGAATTAATCTTGAACCAAGTATATTGATTTTAAACATGTCGCCCGTGGCTCCACACCTCCCTTCTGTGAGCGTACACCACTGCAGTGGCATTTACAAATCATTTATATAATGTGCTATCAACCCTGTATAGTCTTGCCTATTGGGATTCCAAGAAAGAATTGAAAACTTTATCTAAATCCTTAATTTATGTGATTTTACTGGTTTCATATATTAGATTTAAGAAACACGTAAAATTAATATCAATATTCGCTTTAGAGTCTAGATATTAAGTTCTATTAGTTTCTCTCAACCACGATTTTTTTTGTATGTAACCCATCCGTCATTTTGTCCATTACATAATTTTTCCTTCCCGCCTTAATCCTTTCCTCGCTTTCTGTGAGACTGCTATGTGGTGTTTCATCAATCAGCGCCCTATAAAAAAACGATCTTTTTTATGACATGCAGAATAGTTTAATCATTTAAATACACGAGTAATTAATGAAGAAATTTTTATGACATTTTCTGTTTAAAACTAAAGTGTGGTATTTTTTCCACTTTTAAATTTACAATTATAAGATTAATTGTAACCCAAATTTCTGTCTTATCCACAGTATGACTGATTTTTTAAGTATCATGATTGAATGATGCCTTTTTATTCTACATGACATTTTCTAAGGAAAAACTGCTGTTTTATTGATATTCGTTTCAGAAATGTTTGGCAACTAAGAAGACTTTATAGGCTTCATCTATCATCTGCTTCGAGGGAGTCAGATTAGTTGGTAGTTCGAAGAATATCTCCCTTCATTAGTTACCATTATCTTGGCAAAAACAAGAGTAAATTAACAGAAGTTTCTGTTTTACCAAAGACTTGACGTGTAAAAAAAGACCCTTTCTACTCTTTTAATTTTGTTACAAGCCCTTTAGGTTTCTACGTTGTCTCATTCAATTGCTCTAACTTCTTATCTTTAGATGATATTCTATAAATACTGTAGTGGAACCTGAAAATGTTTATGTGTTATATGAAATGTATCATCAGATCTAAGATGGATTAGTTTCCATTGGTATACCACATACTGTCTTTCCACGAACTTCCGAGTACCAAATTCTTACATCGTAGTCAGAAAGTGTTGCGAATATAGATTTCTACGTCATACTTAGATACATACATAGTTAACTTTGAAAGTTTTTTCCTTGATTTCGTAAGAAATGAATTATGACAAAGAATGAGATCTTCGTAATTTTCTTAATTCTATAACATCTTATAATTTTCATCGAATCATACTATAATGTATGTCTGTTTGTTAGTCTTTCAAACTACTAATACGAAAAACCTCGTACAGAGTTGCTGCAATTATAAATCATCTTTCTATAACATTAGCATTCTTATGTATAACAAGGTATCCAGCATCGTTTTCTCTTACTTATCATGTTCATCAAATTATACATTTAGTTGTATCTAATTCAGACTGTAAATCAATGCAAAAAAAAACCTGATTTTGTAGCTTTTAATGACAAGATAACGGTGAAACTTCGAACGATAGCAGATGGAGTAATTTTAAGGCATCAAGAAGAGTTTAGATAAACGATTTTTTTTCTGTGTGTGTGTGTTTGTATTAAAGCACAAAACCACGCAATGGGATGTCTGTGTTATGCCCACCACAGGTATCGAAACCATATTTTTAACGTTATAAACCTACTGACTTACCGCTGAACCACCGAGAGGGTAGATAAACAAAAACAATTAAGTCATAATAACAATAACACAGTGGACAGAGAATAACGATAAAAATATCATGACTTCTTGATAAGTTCCTTCTTTTTTCTAATAAGTACGGGTGTTATTATTGATGAGACTAAACCTAATAAATAAATGTTGGCATAAATTATTGTAAAAATTTAATGTTCATAGCTAAGTAAATCTATCTTTAAATGTATTTAGGCTGACAACTCCAGGGCATCATCGTACAATATAATTTCAAATCTTATGTGCACATTCTATTTCATGAGAGGAACTTGGAATCCAATTATCAATTTTAAAAGATGTTTCAAAATGTCTACCATTTTAAAAATATAAGGCTTAATGGCTTAGCTTTTAAGGATATGTAATTTTGGTTAAGCTTTTCAATTTTTAAGACTAGACTTTATAAGCTATTTATATAAATTATAATAAATATATTTTTTGATTATTTTATAAGCTATTTATATAAATTATAATAAATATATATTTTTGATTATGTACATCACGTTTTATAGACATATTTCTATGTTATGAATATTAATTTCTAAAGAAAAATAGACGTTTCAATATATGTATGTCAACTTTTAAGGGGAGATTATTGGTCTATGTATATCAATCTTTCATGGCAGACTTTTAGGCAAATGTTGATTAATTTTTATTCATGAATGTAATGCCTATTCATTTCAACACTTAAAAATGATATTCATAAACCAATCGCGTCAACTTTTCAAGTTACATTTTTATGCTCTGCGTAACAACTTTGTAGGGAGTTTTTTGTTTGTTTTATTTAGTTTGCTTAACAATATTTAGACCTGTTAGCCTATAATATGTTAGTAAGTTGTGCTTACCAGTTACTAAGTTGTGCTTACCATTTAGTAAGCGGTGATCACTAGTTGGTAAGTGGTGCTTAGCAGTTAGTAAGTGGAGTTTGCCAGTTAGAAAGCTGTACTGATTAGTTAATAAGCGGTATTACCGGTTATTAAGCGGTGCTCACTTGTTATAAATGAATTTCACCAGTTAGTAATTGGTGCTCACCAATTATTAAGTGATGACCATCAGTTATTAAGTTATTATCGTAAAAAAATGTTCCTCTCTGTCTTTTTGTTTCTAATGTTTTCTAAAGTGATCCGTACAAGAGTAGATTGTCAGAAGTAAAACAGGAAACAACATAATTAATAGAACAACAACATGAACAAAACATACGATAATTTAGATTTTCCAAAACAATGCACAGTAGATAAAACACGCACACACACACTAATAAACAATTTTACCTTGACAGGCAAACCGCAATAGGACTTGACTTATTTGCGTGTTCATTTTGAATCGATAATTCATAAATGTTAGTATGTCCAGATAACAATTTTATATTCAAGAGTTGATTACCGTATTTCCCAATGTTTGCCGTTACAAGTCAATACGTTAATGAAACCTATCTTTAAAAGGTGATAGGCGCTGTCAAAAAAACTTCAAAAGTAGTAAGCATCACTTACCAACTGGTAAACACCACTTACTAATTACTTCTTCTATGTTTGTTTATCATTTTCCAAGAAAAGTGTCTGGGATTTCAAAACAAGTTTTAAATGCCTCTCTTGTAATCATGTTTGGTGTAAAATGCAGAAACAGCATCTTTATATTCAAGTCCACTAAGTGGTAGTCACCAGTTAGTAAGGGGAGGTCACCAGTTAGTAAGTGGTAGTCACCAGTTAGTAAGTGGTAGTCACCAGTTAGTAAGTGGTAGTCCCAAGTTAGTAATGGGTAGTCATCAGTTAGTAAGTGGTAGTCCCAAGTTAGTAAGTGGTAGTCACCAGTTAGTAAGGGGTAGTCACCAGTTAGTAAGTGGTGCATACCAGTTAGTAAGTGGTGCATACCAGTTAGTAACTAGTGCTCACTAGTTAGTAAGTGGTAGTCACCAGTTATTAAGTGGTAGTCCCAAGTTAGTAAGTGGTGCTCACTAATTAGTAAATGGTGCATACCAGTTAGTAACTAGTGCTCACTAGTTAGTAAGTGGTAGTCCCAAGTTAGTAAGGGGTGGTCACCAGTTAGTAAGTGGTAGTCACCAGTTAGTAAGTGGTAGTCCCAAGTTATTAAGGGGCGCATACCAGTTAGTAACTTGTGCTCACTAGTTAGTAAGTGATAGTCCCAAGTTAGTAAGGGGTGATCACCAGTTAGTAAGTGGTGGTCACCAGTTAGTAAGTGGTAGTCCCAAGCTAGTAAGAGGTGGTCACCAGTTAGTAAGTGGTAGTCACCAGTTAGTAAGTGGTAGTCCCAAGCTAGTAAGTGGTGGTCACCAGTTAGTAAGTGGTAGTCACCAGTTAGTAACTAGTGCTCACTAATTAGTAAGTGATAGTCCCAAGTTAGTAAGGGGTGGTCACCAGTTAGTAAGTGGTAGTCCCAAGTTATTAAGGGGCGCGTACCAGTTAGTAACTAGTGCTCACTAGTTAGTAAGTGGTAGTCCCAAGTTAGTAAGTGGTGGTCACTAGTTAGTCAGTGGTGAGTATCACTTATTACTGTAAAAACAAAAAGTCCTCTGTTCTTTTTTTCTTTTCAGTGTACCTTCAGGGGCTTAGTAACTCCTGCTATTCTAGATGGAGCACGAAAGACGCTAAACGATTACAGAGTATACTTGTTACCTTAGTTGTGCTTCAAGAAATAAAGTAAAACAAGTCTATAAGTCTATAACCAGTATTGCTTGTTACTTATTATGTTGTTGTTTTCTATAAAACAACGGACAAACTTGAAATTGTTTAGAAAACTCTTGGATGTGTACTTAAGGATTTTACCCAGTGAGTAGCGAGCGTCTAATGATTTTCCTCATGCCAACTTCTCAAACTTTAAAGGGACCACATGTGTAGTAAAAATAAATCTTTATTATCGACATGTCTGTACCGTATCTAATACATTCTCTATAGAACAAATATTCCCTGCACAAAGAATTCAAAACTAAGCAACAACTAGCCAATCCTTTGGGAAATTATACCAATTTAATCAAATCAGTTGAACCATAAATGTCTCTTGAATTTGATATCTTATGGTACTTTGTGCTGTAAAACTTCAACGTTATACAAGCATAATTTCTGCTACGAATGCCTATTTGGCAGACATAATTTCATAGAGAAAAGTAAATAAGAATAAATTTTCAATCGCGATTCTTTAATATTATAGAAACTAATAAGTTAAAACATTACGATTCAAGGATTCATGATACTTCTAGTTCACTCAAGCAGTCATTCATCATTCAATTTTTCAGTTTAATGGTTCAGACAAAATATATCTTGCCTTTCTTAACTTGAAAGAAGTTACGGTTGATAAAACCCTATATAGTTCTCTGCTGTCGTTCAAAAACTGTTTTAACCTATAGTGATCTTCGTTCTTCTTATTTTTATCTTAAACCTAACTAATGATAATGAACTGTAAGTGCTTCAGTCTTTATTTATTGGCACTATAAGCTGTTAATGCACTATTACCACTAAACTGAGCTATTTTAGGGTTAAACATTTATTTGAACCGCTTTTGGAAGGTAAATAGCTCAAATGCCTAAAGTGAAACGACAAAAAATGAAAGTGCGTCGTTACATGATGAACCACATGAGAACAGGCTCATGATGTTGTTATATTCCTCGTGCGAAGATACACAATGGGCTAGCCTACCTGCATGCTGTCCACCGCAGGGAATCAAACCCTAGATTTTACCCTTGTGAGTCCGTAAACTTACCTCTGTTCCACAGTAGGGTCAGAAAGTAACCATGATAAAAAGTCTCATTTATCTATATTTTAGTCTATAATTATGATATAAATGAGAAACAATATTTTATTATCTTCCGTTTTTATAACTTATTATAATTTTCCTAAAAAAAAACATACGAACATAGAGTTAATTGTTATGAGAAGTCAATATAAACAGTGATTGACAGTTAAAAGAAAAAAAAACTTTCATCGTGGGTTTAAAGTAGACTGCCATAAGCTTAAATGGTGGTTTTTGTCTTTGCTTGCTGTTAATAATGTTTGTAAGAACAGTCTACAGTTCATATTTCTTGCTCAAAATCAAACTTTATAAAGCACTATAAAATAATAAGCGACTCGACTTTTCAGATTGCTTAAATATGCCTGACAGTTCTTCTTTAAAATATGACCAATAGTTTGAATATCGACCTGTTTAACAGTTCTGCTTTAAACCTGCTTATTAGTTCCATTTTACAACTGTATGATAGTTTTACATTATCTCTTTCTGACAGTTCTTTAAATCTGCTTATCAGTTCTACTATAAACCTATATCCCAGTTTTATTTATTACTTACGCTACTTCTCTCTAAACCTATCTAATAGTTGTACTTTAATTCTGCTTATCAGTTCTACTATAAACCTATATCCCAGTTTTATTTATAACTTACGCTACTTCTCTCTAAACCTATTTAATAGTTGTACTTTAAATCTGCTTATCAGTTCTACTATAAACCTATATCCCAGTTTTATTTATTACTTACGCTACTTCTCTCTAAACCTATCTAATAGTTGTACTTTCAATCTGCTTATCAGTTCTACTATAAACCTATATCCCAATTTTATTTATTACTTACGCTACTTCTCTCTAAACCTATTTAATAGTTGTACTTTAATTCTGCTTATCAGTTCTACTATAAACCTATATCCCAGTTTTATTTATAACTTACACTACTTCTCTCTAAACCTATCTAATAGTTGTACTTTAATTCTGCTTATCAGTTCTACTATAAACCTATATCCCAGTTTTATTTATAATTTACGACACTTCTCTCTAAACCTATCTAATATTTGTACTTTAATTCTGCTTAACATATTTTCTTTGAATCTATTTAACAGGTGATCTGATTTAAGTTTGTCTAGTATTTCTAGTTAAATTTCCTAAGAAATTCTATTTTATATCTACCTGACAGTTTTACGTTAAATATGTGTCACATTGTCCTTTAAGTCTTCTTAACAGTTCATCAAATCTGTTAGGTAGTTTTCATTTCGAAGTCATTTAGCTCTACTTTAAATTTACTTCACAATTATAATTTAAACCTGCCTGACGATCCTATTTTAAATCTAAGTAGCAAGCTTACTTCAAACCTGACTGACAGTTCTTTTTAAGATCTACCTGACAGTCTTACTTTAAAAATGCATCATAGTCCTACTTGAAATATTCTTATCGGTTCTACTATAATTTAATAGTTTAAACATGCCTAACAGTTCTACTTTAGATCTAGCTGACAGTCCTACTGTAAACCTGCCTCTCAGTCATACTTACATTTGCTTAGCAGTTCCACTTTAAACCTACCTTACAGTTCTTATTTAGGTCTACCTGACATTCTTACTATAAACCTATCTTACAGTTCTACTTTAGATCTAGCTGACAGTCCTAGTTTAAACCTGCTTCTCAATGCCACTTAAATTTACTTAGCACTTTCACTTTAAACCTGCCGTACAGTTCTGTTTTAAGTACAGTTCTGTTTACAGTTCTACATAAGTCTGCTTAGTAGTGTTCTACTTTAGATCTACCTGGCAGACTTACTGTCAACCTGCCTTATAGTCCCACTTATATCCCCTTAGTAATCCTGCTTTAAATCCGCCTTACTTTTCTACTATAAATCGACCTGAAAGTCCTACTTAAATCTTCTTATAAGTTCTACTTTAATCTAACTGACCGTCCTGCTTAAAGTTATCTTGACATTAACACAATATTAGATGACAAACCTTAACCTTTACAAAGAAATGTAGATTCAGAAATCAAAGAAACGCGGTGCAAGTCTTCCAGTTATTTTCACTATATGATGAAATATACACTTTAGACAGTGTGTAATAAACAACATTTCAAGATTTACACATCCGTAAAAATATTTTTAAATAATCATACTTCAAATGGTAAAATTGCAGTAATAGTGTGCTCATTTATTTCCTCTTCACACAACAAGAGCTTCCAACTACAAATCGGATGCAACAAAAATCGAAATATAAAATAAGAAAATGTTTGGAGAGTTGTTACTTCATAAATACACTGAACATTTCCAGTAAACTAGGTTTCATCTATTCTTTGACGTGTTTCTTGACTTTTAACAATGTATGTTAAAGAATCGGAAATGATGTATTTATAGATTACTTTCATTCCATAATAGTAATTACGAAAACTAGATTTTACAAATAAATAATTTAGTGTGTTTTTTCTTGCTCAGAGTTAAACAATGATTTCTTCTTTTTTTTCTGATAAAAAATATTGAGGTGTGAAACTGTTGTCACGCTAAAACTAATTATACCTCTCAGTTTATGTTTCTTAATATCGACTGGGTCCGCATTGTAGTTTTGACCTCTCTATTATGTTTGGCTAGGCTTTGCCAAATAATTAGCGTGCCGGGCTGTGTATAGAGAGTTCCAAAGTTCGATCCGCGCTGCAGCTGAACATGCTATTAGCTGTGTGAGCTTCATAAAGAGCGACAGTTAATCACATTATTCGGTTTTTAAACAAAGTTTTTGTGTCTGTTGCTGCTCGCTAGCTGCATTCCCTCTAGTCACTGGTTTAAAATCAGGGGCTGCTAGACGTGAGACCCAAGGGGCTTCTGACCTTGCCGTATAGCCCATGTTCGTATAAGGTACTGTTAAAATTGAGAATACCAATTTTTTACTTTTATTCATACGTTTGCAATGCCGTAAAACTAACATTATTCTGTAGCTGTCCGGGTATTGCATAAAGCAATATCAGTTTTTTTCCTTTAGTCATACAGGTGAAGTATCTGTTTTAGTCTTATATGTACCAATTTCCTCGATCCTTTTCACACACACATATATATAAAAAAAGACACAAGAGTTTTGTAATTGCAGAAGAAAATTATATTATGAAATATTCTTAAATCTTCAGTTCTTATAATAAAATGTTTTTTCTTTATTTCGGAAGTTCGCACTATCTGAGCTAGATGTCTCTAATTTGAAAGTGACAGACTAGAGGAAAAAACAGCTACAAACTGCTCCCACCTCCAACTCTTAGGTTATTGTAATTAAACACTGGTATTTCATTGTCGCTCTTATAACATATCCACCACCCTAAAGTTTTTGTTTTTTGTTCTTGTTGTTTTATTTGATGGGGGTAACGGGACGCTTACCACAGACCCTTGGGTTCACAGTCAGGAACGCTAACTATTAGATCAAGACCCGCCAAATATATTAAAAAATAAATGAATAAACGGTTTTGTTTTGGTATATCGTATAGTGAAACATTAACAATTTATTGTTAGTAAACACGACATATGAAGTTCTGGCTAACGTTAATTGACGTGCTTAAAGTATCTAATCCAAACTTTACTTTTCTACTTTTCCTCTAAGATCTT
>NW_013666159.1:90916-134178 GCF_000517525.1 Limulus polyphemus
CGTGCTTAAAGTATCTAATCCAAACTTTACTTTTCTACTTTTCCTCTAAGATCTTCTTTGTAAGTAATTTACTTTTTTAGCAATGATAGCCAGTAATATCGGGTTCTTATGTTATTAGTTTTTATCTGGCAAGCATACATAGCTGTAAATTGTCTACATAATCTTGTGGTTCATTAGAGAAGCCTACTCATTAAGCACCAGGCGGCATCACTAGACTAAGAGGAAGATTCCAGAAGAAAAATATAAAATACAGCGAAATTGACATAATTAGATAACACAAAAACTTAAGTTTTAGCTGCCAAAATGTAGGTTAATAATATCATAGTTAGAGAATTATGAGGAGTAAAATTAAATCATGTGTATTATTATTATTATTTGCTAATTGCTTCGCATCAAACCGCTTCCGTTTCAATTATAAGGTATTAAGACACTAATCATGTGTTAGTGTTAGGTAAATTCAAATGAAGTCTTAATTGTTTTGTTGATAATATATTCGCGCATGCATGAGTGGAGAGATTCTTTTTCTCTGACTAATTGTTTCCTATGAATAAACATCTAAATAAAATTTCCCAGAGGCAGGCAAGCGACAAAGAGTTAACACGACGCGTTTAAGGAGGTTGTAAGATGAATTCAAGGTTGGCTGATGTACACTATTTAAAAGAAAACATGGTCTTAAATTACATCTCTTTCTCTCTAAATCCACTGAGTCATTAGTGATGTTCTTGCCGTAAATATTTAATGACAATATTACATAATAATAGTGTAACTCATGCCTGATATTGTTCATAACTACTTTAGTCATCGCTGTTTATAAGTATATTTGGTTTATACTCAGTGTTCCTATGTGATATTACATTTTGACTGACTATCTGTACACATTTCTCTTAATTTGTCCCTTAGTAATGGTTTACTTAGGAAGAGAGAATATTCGTTTGTTTGTTTCAGAATGTTCGCGCAAAGCTACACAAAGGACTTTTTTGTATAGAGCTATCCTTAATTTTAAGCTGATAGACTAGAAAGAAGTCAACAGTATCCAACGCCATCTCTTGAGCTATTCTTATTTCATCGAATAACGAGATTTGATCGTTACTCTAATAATGCACCCCGAGCCCCAAAGTGCGATTCGCGTTTTTGTGGCAAAATTCACAGTCTGAGCACTCTAATCACTAGCTATAGGAGTGCATGTAAAAAAAATCTGTTTTTATCGTGAATATTGGATCTATCGGTTTCCGGTGCTTTGCCACATTTCAGGTTCCAACACCTTAACATGGACATTTTTATACTTCTTATGAACTATATTTCGGTGCTCAGCGATATAACATTAAAGTTTATCTACTAAGATACAAATAGCGTGTCAAATATTTGGTTGTCATAGTCCAGTCTAGCTAACGAATTTCGGTAGTGAACGAAAAGCCTCTGACTGACAAAAGACAGATCTGAAATGCCATCTTTATACACCTCTAGTCTGAAATCCGTAATGCACCAGTTAAAGTAAATGCTGTACGCTAACATGATTTGTATATGTGATTTTTTTTCTTTTTTAACCTAATGGGTTCCAGTACTTCAACAGCTTATATTCCTTATATAAATTGCACTAAGATATACTAAGTAACAAATTAAGAGGAAAATGGAAAGGAACATGTGCAGTCTGGCGTCATTTTTTGTCATAAATATTAGGATTATTGGTTTCCAGTGCTTTGCTAGCTTTCCACTTTCAATATCATACCATTAACGTTTTTATACTAATATACAGGCAAAAAGAGCTTCCGATAGTAATTCAGCTGTTATAGTCCAAGCCACTTGAGTTATGGTAATAACGAAAGGACTCCTTGGCAATGACTTTGACAGACAAATTACATATATTCACCTACCTATTATTAGGAATCTACATTAGACTAATTAAGATAAACCTGTGAACAAAAACATCAGCAATTTACCGTGATTTTTATCTAAAACATTAGATCTATGTTCACAGCTGGGTGATTGTTTCGTTCTGTTTTATTGAAACAATATTATGTTATTTTTGTGTATAGATATTCATCCTAAAAAAGTTTCAAAGCTTCCCTACCATACGGGTTTTACACGCTACACTGAATGGCAGGTTTTTGTCGTGAATCAATGTACACATCTTAACAATACCAGAGATATTTCTATTGTTACCAAGTATAAGTGTGTAGTAATACCTTCATTAAATCTGAGAGAGTATTGTGATTTAACATAGTGTGGATAAAAAGTGTCCAACAGCTAGCTACCCAACTTTATGTTCATTTAAATATCATTTCTCTCTCTCTCTTTCTATGACTTGGCACAAAACATATAGAAAACCTACTGTGCATCGAATATAGCAAGAGTGTTACGTATTGATTAAATAAAAATTTACTTTACAATATAACCTAAATATCAAAATTATTCAGATTATTCGTGATCATAATTGTTAATTTAAACAAAACTTCATTAACTAATTTTGAGAGATGACTCACGTAATACTTCTCATCAACCTTTAGGGCTGCTCAAAGACTCAACTTACAATCTTCTGGAAAAAAGAAAAAGCAGCACCTTTTAGATAGGTCACCCCATTTGTTATCATCTCATACAAACATTGGTGATCTTCTTAAGCTGATTCCACCATTCCTTCCATCTGGATACCGCAGGATGTCCAGCAGGCGAGAGAGTTCTGGAAGAGTAAGTAAGCATAGCAAGAGCATTTATAACTATAATATAAAGTCTCAGAATATTTCGTATTTAATCATGTTTCATAATAAGGTGTCCAGTAAATATCCTAAAGCCAAAAAAGTTAATAAACCATGTAACGTGAACTTCAGTGAAGAAAAAATGACGTACAGGCCTAATCTATTCTTTGAATCACTATTCTATATAATTAGTGATTAACTGTGACAATATGTCACATATTATCCAAACACCTAAAGTATTTCAGGTTATAAGTAATGAATAAAGAGCTTTACATCAAAACCAAACAATACATACTTGATAGGCTTAACATGTGTTTACAATATAACGTTGATTTCAACAAAACGACTGTGAATTATAATTCTTATTAGTAAAAATACATATTAATGGTGTGATTACAAACCAATAACATGCTTTGTATGCTCAGTTCTGTGACAAGTCAAATATTAATCCCAAGTTCAACGTAGCAGTTGGAAGCTATTTTCTTTTTGTTAAATTTTAGTAAATGAAACATACAAACATGAAAGAATACACAATTTTCATATTCTATTTTAGATTTTTTTATTAAGTTTGTATCTAAATCCTACTCGGAATACTTCTAACATCTAGTCTAATATTTGATGTAAACAAGTCAGATATTACTCATAAATTGATAAAAATTAAATGTGTTTTGTTATTCTGCGGTAAATGCTCAAATTCCTGGTTTTATCTAATTTTTAAAATGATAATTTTGCTGAACTATTCTAAGGCATGTGAAATTTACTTCTTAGACTACGCCACCTAACAGCTTACGTAGAAACTGTAAAAAATCAGTTTAGAGTTAGTAGAAACACGTTTTCTACTTTTACTTTGTTTCTTCTTTAGAGCGTAATGAGGCTAATGTTGTGAGATAAATAAGTTATGTAGCACAGTCCAGAAATCTTGTGTGTAAGACTAATTATAAAAACAATATCAATAAATAATTGTTGAGATTCAAGAAGAAATCAAGTTTGATAATTATATTCAAACCCGTAGAAATAATGGCTCAAGTTTCTGCTTATAGCAGGGACCAGAAGGTAGCTTTAGTGGATAGCATATCTGGGGTTCCGAGGATCTCGGATTCGGTTTGGTTTCAGTTATTTGCAAAGCTACACCAGGGCTGCCCCCCCCTTAGTGGCACAGCGGTATATCTGCGGACTTACAACACTAGAAACTGGGTTTCGATACCCGTAGTGGGCAGAGCACAGATAGCCCATTGTGTAGCTTTGTGCATAACTACAAACAAACAAACACCAGTGCTATCTGCTCTAGCCGTCCCTACTTTCGAACTGATAGACTAGAGTAAATTAAACTCGTCAACAGTATCCACTGTCAACTCATAAGCTAAGCGGCAAGTGTAAGGGCTTACAACGCTAAAAATCATATTTCGATACCCTCTGTGGGCAGATCACAGATAACCTATTGTGTAACCTTGTGCGTAACACTAAAAAACAAACTGTTTGACAGGAGATAGCTCTAGCCACAATAACTTCTCCGTATCAAATGTATCGTCTTCTAACTTCAATAACTTTTAAAATACATTTTTGACATATAAAGAATCCTATTTGATTGACCCTGTGAAGCGTGTCTTTTGTCCATATATTCCAGATTTAGTATCATATTTTCTATTGTAAACACTTCAAACATGTGAGGAATGCAATTTAACGACACTATAACACATGTATTTCATTTGTATACACAGTGCCTTGCAAGAGTATTCAGCCCCTGCAGAGTTTGCACATTTTGTTGCCTTCTGAGCAAGCAATCATGAAACTTTCAAATAGGACTTGATATTTAGAATCTACACAATCTACTCCAAACTGAGAAAGCTAAGAAAACGTTGATATTATATAAATAAGTTAGATTTACAAAGAAAATTATAATATTCTTAATTGCATAAGTATTCAACCCATTTGCAACGGCAACCCTCAATCAGTTTAGGTGCAAAATATTAGTTTGAAAGGTCGCGTTAGTGTAATGGTCTCTGTCTGTGTGTAATCAAAGTGGTTTAACTTGCCTTCAGATTAAATACATCTGTTCAAGCCATAACTCACATAGTAATACGACAAACCAACCGTGAAGACCAAGGAGCTTTCCAAACAAGTCAAGGGTCAAGTGGTAGAGAAGCACATATCAGGAGAAGGTTACAAAAAATTTCAAAGGCGTTGATTATCCCTTTGAATACGGTAAAGTCCATCATTATGAAATGGGATGTTCTTCATACCATTCAGTCACTACCCATATCAGGCCGCCGTCCAAACTAAGCAGCCTGGCAAGCAGAAAACTGGTTAGTGATGCCACTCTAAAGCCAACAGTGAGTTTGAAAGATTTGTAAATTCCAAGTCTGAGATGGGAGTCAATGTTCATACATCGACAATATCCCATTCCCTACACAAAGCTGGCCTGTATGGGCGAGTGGCAAGAAAGAAGCCATTGCTAAAAAAGAATCATCTTAAATCTCATATGGAGTCTGCAACAAATTATGTAAATGATACTGCAGATAGGTGGCAAAATATGTGCAGATATGTGGCAGAAGGTTTTGTGGCCAGACGAGACAAAAACTGAGCTTTTTGGTCTATATTCAAAGCCTTACGTATGGCTCAAGCCGAACCCCGTACATCACCCATGTTGGTGGTAGCATCATGTTATGGGGTAGCTTCTCATCAGCAGGGACTGGGAAGCTTGTCAGGATTGGTGGGAAGATGGATGGCGCAAATTACAGGCGAATCCTAGAGGAAAACCTGCTTGACCGAAGAACCTAAAAGTGGGTCGAAAATTCACATTTTAGCAGAAAAATTACTCGAAGTACTACCTTGAGTGATTTCAAAAGAAGAAAATGAATGTCCTGGAGTGACCCAGTCAAAGTCCTGACTTGAATCCAACAGAAATTTATGACGATATTTGAAGATTGCAGTATATAAATGATCCCCAACGAACTTGTCTGAATTGGAGCAATTTCGCCAGGAAGAATAGACAAAAATTACACAGTTCTATCCAAAAAGACTCACAACAGTAACTGGTGCCAAAGGTGCTTCCACCAAGTACTGACTTAAGGGCTGAATACTTATGCAATCAGCAAATTTCAATTTATATATTTTCTTTGCAGGTTTTGCTGACATTCAACCTCCTTCACACATAACAGTGTTAAGTTTGATCATTCTAGTTTTGAATAAAAACAAGTTTATTAAAAAATTGTTTATATGATTTGTATTTCAACAAAATGTGACATTATATGTAGAGGTGAATACTTATGCAAGACACTGTGTATATGTCGGATATAGGATCACATTTTTGTGCTAAAGAATTTTTTAGGTATTTTGGGAATGCAATTTACTAACACTATGGTGAAAATATTTCCCAGAACTATACAACTACCAAGTATCAATGAAAACTCATGATTAAAAACACACAATTAGAGGACTTATCTGCATAGTAAGTTTTATATAGGTTTTCTGCTTTGTACGTTCAATCTGTTGTTTTCACGCTAAGCCCTCTACATAATTGAAGTTTGAGAAAAAAATGTTTTCTTCAGGCTACTCATTATATTGTTTAATGTTTTGTCTTTCTAGCTGGTTTGGTTTGGGGTTTAAAACGTAAAGCTCCCATTATAACAGCGTTACTTTATCTCTTAGGAAAAAAATCTTACTTCCTGCTAACTGTCTCATTTGCCAGTCTCTGAATACAGTTATGAAGAGGCTTTGGTTGCCTATTTACCGAAGAAATGAGGCTCAAAATGAAGTGTTGTGTAGGAAAAGTTACTAATTCTAAATATGGAGAATACGGAACATTGTTGAAATTACTGTACACAACTGCAAAACCTCCAGGTTCTTATTATACTTGATCTATTGTTAATCATTAGTACAAGAGAAAACATCAGACGAAAAAGAATAGAAACTCTTGTTTGCGTGAAGGAAATTATCTTTAAATATTCCACACTGAGTAGCCTGTTACAATTATATATGTTGTCACTATTCGTATACTTGTTACTATAGGATTTTAGTGCAGTTGCTACAACAACAACAAAAGATATATAAACAAATAAACAGAAGAATCTACGTAAGTGAAAGTGATATCACAGGACACATTCACTTATAAAATATGCACATATGTGCGCATAAATAATTTTCGATCATACATGTAGATGTGCATATGCAGTCGAATAAGCTTCTGTTTTGCAAAACAATCTCAAGTATAATTTCTATAGATTTTTCATTGAAGGCAAGTAATCAGTTTTTGCTGTAAACGTATGATTAACCAGTATACAAGAATGTTTATGAAGTAAGTAACACTATTAAAATCCATTGTTTCGAAACATCAAATAAAGAACAACGTGCTACCCTGTGCTATGGAACTAGTATATGTTACTTCAGTGTATACAATTCTACTGCAGTAAAAAAATATTTGTAAATTATTCTCACATTTTCATATCTAAATTTTAAATACAAATCAAATTAAAGTGTGCGCAAGTTCCAGAAATTTAAACGAAAAATGTCACAGGTCGCATGAAATCTAATGAGTTTTAGTTTGTGAACCACAGAGCTTAAGTTACGCTACAGGTCTTATCTAAAAAATATGGGAGATAAACATGGAAAATTTAACACTTTTATTTTTACAACTTGGTATTTTGTGTCTAAATTATTCTTCAAGAAATATAGTCTACAAAACTGTTAGAACTGTGTAAAAATATAGTCTACAAAACCTGTTAGAACTGTGTAAAAATATAGTCTACAAAAACTGTTAGAACTGTGTAAAAATATAGTCTACAAAACCTGTTAGAACTGTGTAAAAATATAGTATACAAAAACTGGTAGAACTGTGTAAAAATATAGTCTACAAAAACTGGTAGAAGTGTGTAAAAAAAGTCTACAAAACCTGTTAGAACTGTGTAAAAATATAGTCTACAAAACCTGTTAGAACTGTGTAAAAATATAGTCTACAAAACCTGTTAGAACTGTGTAAAAATATAGTCTACAAAACCTGTTAGAACTGTAAAAATTGCAACCATAGCACAGGAATCCAAAATATCTCATTTGAATAACAATGTAAATAATGAAAAATAGGCTGGAAATGATGAGATTTTTTTCATTTTTATTTTATTATACAATAGACTACAAGCGTCTTCCTATTTTGTAAGACATTTTCTTTTCCATAGCTCCAAGAACTATATCGTTTTTGGATCGGCTTCCAAATAAATGCACTTTAGCAGACCTACGAAGATAGTTTAAGTCGACAACAATGATAGCGAGGAGAAAAGATATAAGAGGTTGAAAACCCACACCCTTGTGTGATCGTGTCATGTTAGTGTTGTACATTACAAGAGCTAACATTTGGACTTCAAAGGTACATTTGTAGATAAGTAGTTCTCAGGAGACTAAAATCTTACCCATAAATGTATGTTCGTCGATCTTTTCTTTTTTTCTCTGAGAGAATGATCTGATCCATTTCGGAGACCTAAGCCAAAAGGTGATCCCTTTACACCATTCTATGGTGGAGGTCAAATATTTTGGCACCTTTTTGTAGCTAATTGGTTTCTTTATTTAAACTCATTGTAGAAGATGCTGAGTGAGTCATGCCACATTTTCCTGAAATATGCGATTACACCGTGCGCTTATTAAATATTCAAAACAGAACATTGAAGATCAGAAGTTCCGAAGCTGGGGTCGGTCGTACATGCAAAAAATAGTCCCTCCCAAATGACTATATGATGTAGTTTATTTTCTTTCATTTTATAAAAAAAGCTATTTGTACGGTCTCATTGAGTGGGAATCCTCAACTAGGATGCCTAATGTAGTAAATAGTCTTGGGGAAAAAAAGTATAGGAAAGCCGAGTCTTGAAAGTTATACGTTATCACTCGAAAGGCACCATAGACCACAAATTGTGCTTTCTAAGAGAAGAAAGTGTGCATCCATTTGAACTTGAAACTTTGATGTGAAACTCTTCTATGGTTTAAGTTACAAAAATGACGCTTTACTACTTGCCAGTGTTTAATAGAAAGCTAAATGATGAGCTCTTAACAATGCAATATTTATAATTCTGAGAAGTCCTACAGAGTATTGAGAAATGACGAGTGCAAGTTAATTTGTAATTCTTTTTAGTCATTCTTTGTTTATAAATAAATATTTATGTTACAGTTGTGTATAAATTGAAAATTTGACTAACATTTGTAAATACAAACTTAAAATAAATTTATTGATTATGTTGTGTATTTGGAACACTGATTCCTAAATAAGGAAAAACTAGTGAACCTAAAAATATAGAATTTGGTCTGCGGAGTGATTGGGTTATATGTTTATATTTATTGCATAGTGATTGTTTGTTTTTGAATTTCGCGCAAAGCCACGCGAGGGCTATCGGCGCTAGCCGTCCCTAATTTAGCAGTGTAAGACTAGAGGGAAGGCAGCTAGTCATCACCACCCACCGCCAACTCTTGGGCTACTCTTTTACCAAAGAATAGTAGGATTGACCGTCACAATTATAAAGCCTCCACGGCTGAAAGGGCGAGCATGTTTGGTGTGACGGAGATTCGAACCCGCGACTCTCAGATTACGAGTCGAGCTCTCTAAGCACCTGGCCATGCCGGGCCTGCATAGTGATAACGTAAACTTAGGGAAATAAGGGTAGTTCATCTGAGGGATGATAATTTTATATATTTGTATTGCGTAATGACATAGTGGGTTAAGGGAATGTAAGTTTGTTTGTTTGTTTTGAATTTCGCGCAAAGCTACACGAGGGCTATCTGCGCTAGCCGTCCCTAATTTAGCAGTGTAAGACTAGAGGGAAGGCAGCTAGTCATCACCACCCACCGCCAACTCTTGGGCTACTCTTTTACCAACGAATAGTGGGATTGACCGTCACATTATAACGCCCCCACGGCTGAAAGGGCGAGCATGTTTGGTGGGACGGGGATTCAAACCCGCGACCCTCAGATTGCGAGTCGAGCGCCTTATCCACCTGGCCATGCCGGGCCTGGGAATGTAGGAACTGATTTGAAAACCGATCTGTTTTTACTGCATAGTGATACTATAAGCTTAAATAATGTAAGATAGTAGTTATGAAAGTTGGTATCTTTATATAAATATCCTGTATTTAAATTGCATAATGAGAGTTTAGGAAAAGTATGATAGTTGGTCTTATGAATAACACTATGAACTTGGGGATCGTAGAATAGGTTATCTGAGAGATAATAAGTTTACAGATCTCTATTTATTGCGTTAAAAAAATTTTAATCATCTTTCACCAAAATTTAGCTAAAACAAAATTAGAACATATTAAAATATTTACAAAGAATTACATCGATAACAGTTGATTCCGAATAACAAATGTTGGGATTAGTGAAAAGACGATATACTATTACGACGTTGCACAATCAGGAACAACCCCTCAACTCAAGATTCAAGCTTTCAGTACATCTCGCCAATAAAGCTCATATTCTAACAGTCAATCCGAGACCACATTACCAGCTAAAGTCTTATGTCATAGTTGAGTGTTGTACACCCAGTAAAGACCACATCACGAGTTAAAGTCTTATGTCATAGTTGAGTGTTGTACACCCAGTAGAATAAAGTGAAGATCACAAGATACTAAATGTGGTGATTATTAGAAGAGAAGAGAAATTATGAGAGATATTTATATCAACTTTAGTAGTAGAATAGGAATCAAGACTAAGGCCTCGAAATAATTCCTTTTGGATATCTCTGTTCAGAAATTAAGCCAACTTGTTCAGTAATCTTGGATTTCTCGATGAACAGACACACCGTTTGAGCTCCATGTTGGAAACCTCGTCAAGTCGCTAATACTTAGTCCAGACAGCAACAAACACAATGGAATATAAATCCAAATGATTAAAGAGCTCATCTCAAGAGCGTAGGATGAAAGTTCTGGATAATAATTCCAAATATTTTTGAGTGTTGGATCAGTATTTTTGGACGAAAAAAATCAAATATCTCCTGTACTCCTTAGAATGTAATTCAAAATATTCACAAAATATATTTTAGCAGCATTTGAAGGAAAATAACAGTTAAGCGTATATTAAAAACAACGTTTTTTGCTAACTATTAAAAACATTTTACTGCATTAGTACAGATAAACTTCCATTAATAAAGCGATTTCATATTTAGTATATTATAAAAAAAAAACTATCAAGTTCTCAAATAAAACAAGAAAATTTATCGTCATAATAACAAAGAAACACTCTCACTTGACCCATTAACTAAGCAACTGGTGCCCCCTCTTTACTCTTCGTTCACTCTTTTAGCGCTAGTTATAAAAGTAATTTTTTTTAATTTCACTTACAAAGCTATAAAAAATTTTGTGGTCATTTGACATTCTCTATGGTGTTACTCCTCCAAACTGAGCAAATATCCTATTAAAAGGCGCTTTAGTAGTTTAATGTTTATCACATAAATCTTTTACCTTTATTTCTACAAAGCAGTTAAAATCTCTATAATAATTGGAACGTGCTCGTTCAATTCCTCTATGCAAATCACGCAATCACATAAATTATCGTTGTTCTTCTTTCCTTCAGGTAAAGGTCGTGTTACGGATTAGCCCAGCAGGTGGTACTGCCAACTGCCTAATGGTTGACACTAGAAAGAAACAAGTTACTGTTTACGATCCTTCTACTTTTCCAACACAAAGTGGAACCTCCACCTGTGGCCCCCGACAAGCTGGAACTAAGGCACCCAGGATGTTTGCTTTTGACCACATTTTTACTCCCGAAAACAACCAGGTGGGTATATACATTTATTAACAATAAACAAACTAGATTATCACTGGGTAGACTATACGAAAAAAAAATCCTTCTAAACATCAAGTTGATAAACCTAAACTCAGTATAGTGAATAGGGTAGAGAAAAACGGCTTGACATTTCATTAAACACAATCTCATTCATGCCAACAAAAAACATTTCAAAGTTTAGAACCATGTTTTCTGATAACTTATACTTCATTTCTTAAAAGAAGGACATGTCATGAGTTCTGTCTTTCATCACCGTCTGGAATATTTAACAGAGATTTACTTTAGAAAAACTGTAAAAGGCTAAAATAAGCAAAAATATTACTACCAATATGCTCAACTTTATGTTTTAACCCTCGTTATAAATGTTTCATATATGTTTGAATTGAAGCTGGAGTTTATTTACACAAAACAACAATTACTTAGTGGTCTTAATTTTCTTCAAGTTGGAGTTATTAACTTAATAATTATAGATGAAACTCCATAGTTTACTCTGACTTTAAGAGAGTAATCAACTCGTTACCTTAAATTCTAAAAGTTTTTCAGTTTAGGGAGTAAGTTAATTAACGTGCTTAATCAAAGGTCTGTCTTATACATACCAAAATAACACAACAGAGTAATGATAATGAGAACTCCTCGGGTATATTTTCTTCGTCTTCTTGGCTTTAGGCAGAAGTTTATACCACGACTTTAACAGAAATCCTTTATGCAGTTGTCAACGGAACAGATGGATGTGTATTCCCCTTTGGTTACCCAGGACAAGGTAAATGAAATAACTTAATATTATTTTTCGCGATGCTAATAGTTGTTTTTTATCCAACAACTAATTTCCAGAATTAAAACTTATACGTAATACAAGGTTATTCTCTCCATATATATAAAAGTAATGTAATTATTGAATGAGTAGTTCTGTGTACCCAAAGTGTACTTGTTATGTTCCCTTTGTTTATAAATCCTTATGTTGATCGTTATTTAAACAAAGCACTTAAAATGGTTGATACACTACAAAAGCTCCGTACACTATAAATGGTTGAAACTCTCTAAAATGGTTCTGTACGCCGGTAAATAGTTAATACTATAGAACTGCTCCGTACGCTATTAAGTAGTTAATACACTAAAAACAGCTCCGTATACTGATTAGTAGCTAACACTCTAAAAACAACTCTTTACGCTGGTAAGCAGTTAAAACTCTAAAAACAACTCTTTACGCTGGTAAGCAGTTACAACTCTAAAAACAACTCTTTACGCTGGTAAGCAGTTACAACTCTAAAAACAACTCTTTACGCTGGTAAGCAGTTACAACTCTAAAACATCTCTTTACGCTGGTAAGCAGTTACAACTCTAAAAACAATTCTTTACGCTGGTAAGCAATTACAACTCTTTACGCTGGTAAGCAGTTACAACTCTAAAAACAACTCTTTACGCTGGTAAGCAGTTACAACTCTAAAAACATCTCGATAGGATTAGATAGTTGGTCACAACGGTGATATTAGGTTATAATAAATTGATAATGATTTAACTATATCAGTTTCCACTGATCTCAGAAGCGTTTCCAGTAACAGAAATGTATAGTAGCGTTTCAACAATACTTTATCTGTCATATGCCACTCACGGAGTGGCTTTTTGCTCACTACCAGAGCTCGAAGGCAGGCTGTATTATAACGTACAAAGTCTTAGTTTGAAACAGTACATTGATTAGTAATTTGTATATTTGAACTAAGTCATGTGCGTTTGTACATTGATAATATTTTTTATTCTGAACTCAAACCTGTACGTTGCTGATTTTTTTATATTTGAACTTATCTCTGTATTTTAGTATGTAGTTTCTTTATCTGAACTTAATTCTGTAAGTTTATAATTGGTTATAACAAGTAAGTAACTTTTACACTGTGTGTCCTAATTACTTTGCTATCTAAATTCGTTTCTGTACATAGGTAAGTATTTTTTACACTGAGCTCAAACTTTCTACATTATTAAGTTGTTTATAACTTTAGCCCAACTCTTTACATTGGTAAGTAGTTTTTACACTGAGCTCAAACTTTATACATTATTAAGTTGTTTATACCTTTAGCCAAACTCTGTACATTGGTAAGTAGTTTTTACATTGAGCTCAAACTTTATACATTACTAAGTTGTTTATACCTTTAGCCAAACTCTGTACATTGGTAAGTAGTTTTTACATTGAGCTCAAACTTTATACATTACTAAGTTGTTTATACCTTTAGCCAAACTCTATACATTGGTAAGTAGTTTTTACCCTGAGCTCAAACGTTATACATTATTAAGTTGTTTATAACTTTAGCCCAACTCTTTACATTGGTAAGTTATTAGAATTCTGAATTCAGCTCTTTTGTTAGTAAGTAATCTTGTAATGTCAACAAACAGAAAGTGATGCTCTAAAAACAATTCTTCATATTAGTAGTGGGGCTAATGTCTGTGTAAAAAACGAGGAAAGTTACGAAATGCAACAATTTCTATCAGTTGTTTTCCCACATCTTGTAGGAGTTCGTGAAAGTGCTTCGTTGAAGCTCTCTATAAACTGTATTAGGCACTCCTTTAAAGTATCGTAAAGAAGGAGACTGGTTCCCACTAATTTACTCCATCTTGTTCTTTATGCAGTAAGAAGTTGACATATCCTAATTTCATGCCCAGAAATGTATCGTTAAAACTCAATCAGCTGAAAGCGAGAATCAGTTTGAACCGATAACACACTTAAAAGAAATCTGTAAACAGAGCGGTTTTATATCAGTTCATCTTCTTAATAGCTGTTTCTGAGTTTGTTCTTGTTAAACGCATAGTTGCACAATGGGCTATCTGTATTGTGCCCACAATAAGGATCAAATCTAAAATTTAGCATTCTAAACCCTCATGCTGAGCCACCTGGAGGTTTACAAAAACTGTGCATTTCATGACAGTTTATTAGCATCTTGAAATACGTTACTCTTTGATGACAGTGTATTATCATGTTGGAATGCATTACACTTTGATGGCAGTGTATTAACATGTTAGAATACAATACACTTAGACTTAAGCAGTACATATAGCGTATTGAGAGCGTGTATGCCTAAATGTATCTAGTGTGTGTAGTATCCTGCGCAGGTCATAAAACGTTGTGAAATGTTTAAATTAGCTCTCACGACAGATCATAATACTTTGTGCAGTGTTTCAATTAGTTCTCAAGACAGGTCACAAGACTGTCCAACGTTTCAATTAATTTGCTCTTAAAACAGACTACATAATTTTGTGAAATGTTTCAACTAGCTCAGCTCTCAATACAGATTACAACATTTAGTGCACTGTTTGAAATAACACTCACTACAGATTACAAGTATATGTGCAGTATTTCAGTTAGTTCTCAAAACAAATCACAATTATTTATGCAATGTTTAATTAGCTCTCAAGACAGTTTAATGAGGAGTTAGTTTGTTTGAAGTTAAGCACAAAGTTACATAATAGGCTATCTGTGCTCTGCCCACTGCCATTATCGAAACTCGGTTTCAAGACGGATCACAAGACTAAAGGTACAACAGTGTACCTTATTTGTGTAGTGTCACAATAAATTCGGAAGTCTCAACACGAGTTTGTATTGAGACTTGTGTTTGCCTAAACAATATCAAACCAATTTCCCTTCAGTCATTATCAAATCAACTATTCTAACTGGAATCAGAAAACTTTCAATAGTATATTTCTACAGTCCTGTAATATAAAGAAGCATTAATATGTAAACAGTCTTAGATATTATCAGACTATTTTCTAAAACATTATTGTTTGTGTGTAGACAATCATGTGTTTATATTGTAGAATATCTCCAGGTCTTTTTCGTATTTGAAATACCATGTACAATGACATCTAGGGGCTAACCGATACAAGAACAGATTGAAAGTTTGTTTGTTTGTAGTTAAGCGCAAAGGTATACAATGAAATATCTGTTTTGTGCCAACCATGGGTATCCAAACTCGGTTTTTAGCGTCATAAGCCTTCAAACTGGGTAGATTAAAAGAAAGTTACTGGTATATTTCAGTTGTCTACTGCCGAAAACTTGGTACAATTTTCGTTGGTTAACTATTACAAAACATATTGTTTGACATTAATATTTCAAGTTTTACAGTCTTTTTTGAACGTGTTTATGAGTTTGAATCCCATCAAATTTATTTTTAAAATATATCCAATGACTAAATAAAAATAGAGCATATTATCCCATAAAGGTAACAAGCTTAGATTTACATCTGTTCATATAACATAATTACCTTCATAAATTTAATCTATCAGGAAGTCTTTCTAAACTCTCAAAAAACAGTTATTTAGAAATATTGTTGACTAGCTACTTTCCCTTTAGTCTATCACTTCAAAATTAAGAACGACTAGCACGGATAGTTATTGTGTATATTTGCGTGAATATCTCAAAAAAACAAACAAATTTAGAAACCTAAACTCGTATACTTGAATAAGATTATGAGCATTTCCTTGTATACAACTTACCTCATAGGACGTGCTAAATGTTTGAAATATGCTTCACACAAAATATATTTGTTGTATGTGTGAAACAACGTTACTGTATTACTTGAATGTTTGTATTTCTTAGTTTTCTAATTTGTCATTCCTCACCATAACTACTGGGATTTCATGTTCTTTTTAAACTACGATATAATAGCCTCCTCATCTTTGGTAGTTCCCTATGATATTTAAGAGCATGTTATATCAAAATATTCTCCATATCTTTTGAACTCCACTGTTATATCCAAGATCCTATTGCGTTAGGACATTATCCACTGTTGCTTTCAACAGCATTCTGTGTTTGATTACCCTTTACATCTTTGATAACTTCACTGTTATCCTTAAGAGTCTGTTGTATTTTTGGTAGCTTCTCTGTGACCTTCAAAATCCTGTTCTTCACTATCAGTCAGTCTGTTGTGTTAAAACAGTCTTCATATCCACAACAGCGACTCTGTGACTTTCAAGAGTCTGTGACGTAAAATATTCTCCAATGTAATTTTAAACTGGCCTTTGTGTTACAATAATCTCTACGTTTTTAGTAGTCGCAATAAACTTCAGGCTCCTGTTATGTTAAGATATTCTCCACATCTTTGTTGGCTCCAGGTTAATCTTCCAGAACCTGTTGTGTTAGGTTACAGAGGGTTGTTCGTATTGTATATGAACTGTTTGTTTATATTACTGCAGTGATGTGTTACTGTACATGCTAGGTCCCGGCGCTACAGCGACATATTTAGCACCTACAGGCTTGTTTGTGGTGAAATCTACTACACGACAGTGCAATGCTACAACGGATATACTTATTACTAGATGTTTATGTTACAACTTTCTCAGAATAAAATGTCAAAGGACACAACATTCTGAATGAAAAACCTTTAATGTGACAATGACATTAGACGATCTAGCATAGCAGAGTGCTTAGGAAAGCTTAAACGTGGCCTTAGAATACAATGGGGGGACTATGGAAGGTCTGTCGAAATGTGTGTCCCAAGACCGTGTTCTTTTTCCTTTACAAAAACTTCTTAGAACGTAAATTTTTCAGTTTCATGTAGTAATCATGACCATCTGACTGAGCATGGTCGAGAATGAATTAAATAGTGCAGAATGAAACCTGGAACATCATTCTTATAAAGTGAGGTTAACTTAAGTGTTCTCCACCAATAGCCTGCTCTGTTAAAATACTCTCTACATCCATGGTAACTCCACTCTGACCTTTAAGAGCCTGTTGGTATTAAAATATTCTCTATTATAACCTTCATCAGTCTGTTGGTATTAAAATATTCTCTATTATAACCTTCATCAGTCTGTTGGTATTAAAATATTCTCTATTATAACCTTCATCGGTCTGTTGGTATTAAAATATTCTATATTATAACCTTCATCAGTCTGTTGGTATTAAAATATTCTCTATTATAACCTTCATCAATCTGTTGTATTAAAATATTCTCCATTATAACCTTCATCAGCCTGTTGTATTACAATATTCTCCATTATAACCTTTATCAGTCTGTTAGTATTAAAATATTCTCCATTGTAACCTTCATCACTCTGTTGTGTTAAAATATTCTCCATTATAACTTTCATCAGTCTGTTCGTATTAAAATATTCTCCATTATAACCTTCATCAGTCTGTTGTATAAAAGTATTCTCATTCGTAAACTTCATCAGTCTGTTGGTATTAAAATATTCTCCATTGTAACCTTCATCAGTCTGTTGTATTAAAGTATTCACTAAATCCTTTATAGCACCACTGTAGTTTTCAACAGCCATTTGTGCTAGAATACTCTACACATACTT
The DNA here is from genome assembly GCF_000517525.1 of Limulus polyphemus. NCBI lineage: Eukaryota > Metazoa > Arthropoda > Merostomata > Xiphosura > Limulidae > Limulus > Limulus polyphemus. The sequence goes on from NW_013666159.1 coordinate 108,646, forward strand.
AGTAGGTCCAAAATGATCTTCAAAAGCCTGTTGTATTTGGGACAATGCAATTGTGGCTTTCAACAGCCTATTAATTTATAAACTATGTGTAGATTTACACGTTTCATATTTTTTTACGACGAAGGAATTATGGGAGAACTTTCTACTTAAGATATAGTGCAAAAGCAAACTAATACTATAACTTCCAGGCTACAAAATCGTATTGTACCCATACTTGGATTAGACAGTGATTCAGTGTGGCTTGATTACTCAAGTAATAGTACCTACTTTGAAGTACAGATATCAGAACAGGATTGACTTGTTGAAACAACCAACTCGTATATTGTGGCAACGTGATATACTGTTTCACAAATCATTCAAACTGAAGAAACAGCTGTAGCTAATAAAGTAGATCTACTTCAGCGCAGAAAAAAAAAGTCCTAAACCCGAGAGTTGTTGGCGTGTGGATATATTGATTAGAGAATTTACTAAGTCGGTGTGAGAAATAAATATGATGGGGGGAAGGAGGGGGTAAACAAGAGCGGCTCCTTCTTAGTTTACTGTCGTGTTTATAGAAGTGCACTGACCATACAGTTGAATAATATCCCTGATGTTTATAGGTAATAAACAAAGTTTTTGCAAACTCGTGCAAGTTATATACTTTGGAAGAACATGAGCTTGTTCAAGAATACGTGCATATCACGAATTTTTAAATATTGAACTTTTCCTGTTACGACGACTTTTGGAATACCTTTTATTTTTTCCTGTTAACTTCACATTTAGGTCCAAACTTTCAAGATAGATGCCCAGCATAAAAACCTCATTCCCTGGGCTGACAGAGAATGAAGAACTGATGGTAAGCACAAGTATGATGTGGATTCAACGGTGGTGAACGTTTTCTGTATCAGGAGAAGCTTTTTTCTACATTTATATATATATATAAAACAAAAGGTTTATGTCGAGATCGTTTGTCACTGAATTATATGTAATCCTTCTTAACTTAATGAACAACACTCTACGGGTCGTCAACAGTAAATTTTCCCTCCGAAACAAGGCTTCATAGTAAAGCACAAAAATTGAAACGGTAGTACCTTTTATTTTCAATTTAGTATTATACAGTCCATCCTTATCAAAAAGCCTTCCTTCGGGTAAACTGTTAAGGTTTAGAAGTTCACTATTTAATATGTGTGATCGGAAACAGAGCCATGTTTACGTGCTTGGTTGTGATTGTTCATACTGTGCATTTAAATGTAGCTTGAGGTTATTTGTTGGTGTTTTTTCAAGAATATTGCGTTCTTTACTTCCACAGAAGAAAAATTGTTTAGGGAAAATATTATCACTTATAGTGCCTCTAGCGGGAAGAAAATACATTAAAGCATCTACCTTTTATCTATAGAACTGTATTAGTCAGTATATTAGTACACTGTTTCTGATACGGACAAATAATGATATTCACCATTATAACCTTCATGACTGTTTTTGACCACTAGTTTTATGACGTAATCCAAGCTTATTTTAAGACTTACACAAATAATAATGATACATTATCTCAATAAATACTGCAGACAGCAGCGCCCTCACCAGAGTTTCGCTTAAACTAGAAGAAATCGCAACTGGTCACTAATCGATACTTTCTTGACGCTGTCTTATATCTAATACGTGATTGGAACATCAAATATAACAAACGATTTTTTGTGTGGGATGCATGCAGTTGACATCTCATTTTTCCTTCTTTTTCTTCTTAGTCTAGCATTTATCGAACGAAAACATATTGTATATACAGGGCATGTGTATAGTCGGTCAGTGACATAGTTTACAATTTTGTACAAAAATGTATGTTTGTTGTAAAGTAGAACGCATATTTTCAACATATTTTAATGAAATTTTGTAGTATCTTTATCATGAAAATAAGAAACAAAAAGTTATAACAATAATTTTACAAAATAAAACAGTATAACCTTTCACAATCTTTCAACTCAAAATTTCAAGTAGTAAACCAATGAAAAACGTCTGTACTAAGCTAGCGAAAACATTTTGCAGGAATTTGGGGAATATCATGTTGTAAACTAGAGAAACATCGAGAAGTAAACTGGGGAGCATCATGTAATAAACTAGTGGAACATCATTATATAAACTAGGGAAACATCGTGCCATAAACTATGGAGCATCGTGTATTACTAAGAGAACGTCATGTAGTAAACTAGGGAACATCAAGAAGTAAACTATGAGAACGTCATGTAGCAAAATAGGGGAACATCGTGAAGTAAACTATGAGAACGTCATGTTGTAAACTAGGGGAATATCGTGTAGTAAACTAGGAGAACATCGTGTAGTAAACTAAGAGAACGTCATGTCGTAAACTAGGGGAATATCGTGTAGTAAACTAGGAGAACATCGTGAAGTAAACTAGGAGAACATCGTGTACTAAACTAAGAGAACGTCATGTTGTAAACTAGGGGAATATCGTGTAGTAAACTAGGAGAACATCGTGTACTAAACTAAGAGAACGTCATGTTGTAAACTAGGGGAATGTCGTGTAGTAAACTAGGAGAACATCGTGTAGTAAACTAAGAGAACATCGTGTAGTAAACTAAGAGAACATCGTGTAGTAAACTATGAGAACGTCATCTAGCAAAATAGGGGAACATCGTGAAGTAAACTATGAGAACGTCATATTGTAAACTAGGAGAACATCGTGTACTAAACTAAGAGAACGTCATGTTGTAAACTAGGGGAATGTCGTGTAGTAAACTAGGAGAACATCGTGTAGTAAACTAAGAGAACGTCATGTCGTAAACTAGGGGAACACGTAGTAAACGAGGGAAACATCGCGTAGTAAACTAGGGGAACATTGTGTAGTTAGCTAGGGAAACATCATAAGTAAACTAGGAAAATATCATGTAGTAACCAAAGAGAAGACACGTCGTGAAGTAAACAAAATAAAAATCTTTGTATAGTAAACAAAGAAGAACATCGTGTAGTAAATCATGGGAAACATCGTGTAGTAAACCTGGTGAAAACATCGTGTAATAGACCAGAAAAGCAATGTGCAGTAAAATAGAAAAACATCGTGTAGTAAAACCAGGAAAATATCATGCAGTAAACCAGTGAAAACTTTGTGCAATAGACCAGAAAAACATAGTGTTGTAAACCAACAAAGAACATTATATAGTAAACCGAATATTAATCAAAATTGCTATACCTGATTACATTTATTATTTCAGTAATTGTAATCTAGTTTTTTAGCATTCTTCAAATCATGTAAATTCATTTTACTGATCTCTTCGGATTTTACACATCATTTTATCAAGTGTATTAAAAAAAAAACGAATGTAATTCATTGAGAAACCTCCAGTCGAAGAAATGATTGATACAGTATATTATCCTCAGTCAGTTGATTGGGAGAATTGATTTTTCTTTCCTACGAAGACATTAGTTACGTTTCACAAAAAAACAAAAACAATATGAAATACAAGTCTCGATAAAACTGAAGGATTTGGTTAATTTAACAGAAAATTAAGATAATAATATACATGAGACTAAATAAACGGGACATAGATAATTTTATTCCTTTTAATTAACCAATTTATGTGGAAATAAAAAGGGATTTGCTCATTAAATTATTCAACATTTAGACAATGTATATATCCAAACGTATCTAGAATGACTCCTGAACAGTAATGTTCCTACAATTTGTTATTTAATTCATTCAAACAGTATCTGTATTTCATCTAGGGACATTCTCTTTCCAAATAAAAAACAAACAAACTCTCCACAAAATGCTTACTTAATACATTCAATCTGTATTCTATTTAAGATATCCTATCTCCTGAAGGATCATCTCTTTGTAAAGAACATTTATACTTAATTCATTCCGAGAATATTCTATCTAAGATATCTTATTTCTTGAAAAATACTCGCCACAAAATGCATACTTCATGCATTCAAACTGTATCCTATCTCCTGAAGGATCATCTTTCTACAAATTTCGTAAGCAAAGCAAGCGTCTTTATCCTTGTTCGGTAGTTATACCATTGCAGAAACTCCAATTCTCCTAAATGATCACGTGCTCTGAAAGCTTATTTCAGCTGTTGCCACATATTATGACAGCTCAACTGTGAAAACACGTTTATATAAATAATCAAGATTAATGAGAAGCCTGTCTTGATGCCTTTACAATATATTTATTAAAGGCGAGTTTAAATATTTTTTAATGTTTACAACATACTCAAAATATGAATAAAAATAAACTCATTACTTGGTCCAAAAAACAAATGTTAGACAAATAACATGAGCATGTTAAGCATTTTTTGCTTTCTGTGGCTTATTTCTCGTGTCATATTCCTGCAGCTTCTGTTAGTAAACTTTGAGAAAGAATGTAAAAGTAATAGTTTTATTTGTTGATGTGAACTTGTTCTAACCTAGATATTTTATATCCAACAATTTTGTAGACAGTAAAAAATCAGTATTGAGAATACCACAAAAAGACTTCATTTTTTTAGAAAACTGCACATACTGTGTAAAAAAAAGTATAAGCATTAGAGTTTAGTCTTATCTTTATACATCATGAATGTTCTTATTCAATACGAATCCGATAAGTCAGGATTACAGACCCTCGTGGACTGCGATTAACTTTCCGGCTTCTCTTAACTTAATATGTATATATACATATGTATTGGATATTTCTTGTAACAAGCAGCATGGAAACCACTATTATGCTGAAAAACGACAATAGCTCGGAGGTAGACACTAATATCCCTTTCATTTGAAGAACGTTTGAGCTCAAATGTATTTAGTGTATAATGAAGTTTCCGCTGCACGCGACATAGGCAGGAAGAGTTAGTTACATATACACATCGCAAGCTATGAGCTCTGTTCGCCTTCTTTTGTAAGAATAATGCAAATAAAAACCTATTCCATTTGCTACTCGTACTGTTTACTTAACGTTAAGTTTTAACAATGACATATTGTACCGTAAAATATCGAGCAGAATAAAATCAAATCAGAAGCCAAATCACTGTTTTTTTCTTGTTATTTTTCCAGTATTGCTCAAATTTTAACTTTCTTTAGACGATTCATTTATCTGTTTAGATAAAATTGGACTTACAGATTAAACAGTTGTCCCGAACTATGGGACCATGAGTGCGTTTTAAGAGTAATGGTAAAATAACAATAGTCCAAACGTTGGCGATGGTTAGCTGCCTTTTTTCTAGTATCTAAGAAGTTAATATCTTTTGTAAGTTTTGAACAAAATGTATAAAACAAACAAACAGATCAACCAGTATTAAACTCACCGTACATTTCAATGTCTTCGAGACATATTTCCGACTAGCTTTCATTGTTTGAATCATTCAATTGGACTGAAGTAGGCAGAAAAAAAGCAAAAACGTTATCCTAACAAGTAGTGTCAAACTATTTACATAAATTGTGTACCTTTAAAGCCCATTTCGTCCCTACTTTAGTTAATGAAATTAATATTACTAACAGGTTTGATGGTATTACCAGAACACAATCTTTGTCTTGTTACACTGGTGTGTTTGTTTGAAACGGGGGTATATAATGTCTTCGTTTAAACCGTTTCTCCTCTTTCTTCATTGATTTAAAAAAACGAGCATTCTAGTGACTTCAGAGGTTAGACATAACGTCAATGTTGTTTTCTTTGTTTATTTGTTTTTCTTTACTTTAGCTGCCAAGACTGACAAAATCTTTCCTTAAGAATGGGATTTAACGATAAAACTACTATTATATTTCATAACATGTTAGAAAAGAATCAATAGGATTGGCAGCCGGAAACCCTGTTCCTCTATGTCAAGATTTAATGAAATCGCATACGATTTTAGGTGATCACATGAATGAGCAAACAAAGTGCAAAGTCACATGTATTAGTCAAATTTTAAATCATTAAAATAACATGAATAATAAGTTAGAAAAATTATTCTAAATAACATTAAAATCTCAGGTAAAAAGTGTTTGAGCTTGGAAATGTATATTCGAGTTATTGGTAATAAAAATTATAGTCAAAGAAGATTTAACAGAAAAGTTCCTTTTTTTTTAATCACGCGTGACATAGATTGCCGCCATCCTTGTTCTTACTAATTGTAGAGGAGAATTAGGCATTGCTAGAAAACCTAATTACATTATCAACAACCTTCTCGATTTATAGATAGTTACAAAGTTTATCACAGCCAGCCAAGATTAGTTTCGCTGCAATGACATTTTATAAGAAGTAACATAAAGTCACAGAGATAATATTGACTTTGAAGTCAATGACGAGAAATAACGTAAAGTCACATAGAGATCATTAGAAGTAACGGAAAGTCACATAGCGTATCGGAATTAACAGAAAGTCACATAAAAAGTATTGGAAGTAACGAATAGTCACAATAAGAGTATTAGAAATAACGGAAAGATGCATAGAGAGCATTAAAAGTAACAAAATTGGAAATGACAAAAAGTCACATGTTGAGTATTGGAGGTAACAAAAAGTCACATACAGTATATTTACTTTAAAGCTAATGACGAGAAGTAACCGTGACTTTCCCTTACTACCAATACTTTGTGTGACTTTCCCTTACTACCAATACTCTATGTGACTTTCCCTTACTACCAATACTCTATGTGACGTTTCTAGAGTATTGGTAGTAAGGGAAAGTCACATAGAGTATTGGTAGTAAGGGAAAATCCCATAGAGTATTGGTAGTAAGGGAAAGTCACGTAGAAAGTATTAACTCTGAATCTGTTAATTTCTGTTATTTTTTGCTTTAAAATGTTTCGCTACGTCAAGATTGACAGATGATATTAGTTTTAAACTCTCAGTTTAACAGTATTCATTTTTTGTTTTTAGAATAATGACTCCTTTGGCTATTTCTGAAAATTAATACGTCGGTTTTTCCACTCTACAACGTTCTTGTGTTAAACGCAGGGAACGTGAGTTATTTTTGTTAAAACAATATCAGGGGAGAAATATCGAAATACTGCTTTTATTTTATAAATATCTTACTTCAATCTTTAAATTGTTTTTATAATTCAATAACGAATTCACAAGCTTGTTCCACTCATCTAATGTACAAAAATTACATGTTAGCTTTTCATTTTCAGTCAAATTACCTATTAAAGCCTGTTTCAAAATATGATTTCCATCTTCTAACTTCTGAAAAGTATTCCTATCATGATTATAATTATGACTAGGCTTTAGTTCAATCACTTGCTTGTTAAAATATGATAGAAATCTAAAACATGATTGAGTAAGAAAAAGATGTTATTACTACAGACATATTTTTCCTGTCTGTATATACACAATAACTAACAAACGTGTATATCACATCAAAGCGATTGAATTTTTTTCGTGGTTTTAATATCCTTTGTTGTCTAGAGAAATAATACGGTAATTGCAAAGTTATTTAAGTTGAATGTATTTTGAAGAACGTTTTCCCCACTGTCGATTACTTAAAAGTTGAAACATATACTCATGCTGTTTTTTAAATTAACATACACAAATAGATAGAATTTTTACACTGTATAACAGTCAATTGTTACTTATTTCATTGTTAGTCTATATCTGCAATGCCTTCGTGTAAATACGAACTTTTTTTTTGTACACTTCTGAAGGGAAAACGACAACGATGCTTGGCCGAAGCAGTAGTCCTCAAGACGTGGGAGTCATTCCCTGTGCAATCAGCTGGCTGTTCCAGTTGATCAATGACCAGAAAGATAAATCGGGGTCGCGGTTCTCGGTACGTGTGTCGGCAGTGGAAGTAGCAGGAAAGGAGCAAACAATAAAAGACTTGCTAGCAGGTTTTACTTACGGTTAGTTTGATTCTGTTCACAATACTAGTTGGATGCAGCAGTGTACTAAATAACAAGATTTCGTGTGTGTGTGTGGTATTATGTATGTTTTATTTGAAAAGAAACACTACATTTTGTGTCTTCCTTCCACTCGTAGTTAACCAGATCTAGGTTTCCATCATTATTCCGTCCTAAGTATCTTAGAAAATTAGAATGTCTCTATCTTTACCATCAATGATACGAGTACGTTAGCTTTGTAAATATTTACAGTCTTTGGAAATTTAAAGCGTTAAAAAAGGTATACATGTAATTTACAATTAGATGTATGTATAAATCCACCTCATGTAGGTCTTCGGAGAAAAACCTTGTCTGTTTTACTAAACTCATTGATTATCACTGGCTTAGTACAGGAGAGCGGACTTTTTTATGAATATATCGACGGAAAACAATTATAGTGATTTGTTTTGGGTTACTGTTCTTGCTTCATTATCCTACAAATAAAAAGTGAAATTGGGCTACGTTTCATTACATAACTTTTTACATGATAATTTGCCTTATAATTTACATATTAACTTAACATTCAATTTGTTTTCTGGGAGCTCATTTATTGAAAAATAGCAGACAAGTAATTAGAAATGTAAACAGATGTTTGTACAGAAGTTTTCGGTCGATCAGGTCTGCTTATTGCTAGAAAAGTTTGTGTTCATGTACTACTTATTTAAAAAATAGATTATACATGCATTATTGACAAATCACTATGTAATATCCTTTCTTCATGAAAACACTCGCGTCATTTTAAATATAAGTGTTATTATGCTATCTCACAAGATGACAGAAATACGAGTGCACAAAATTTAACTCCTTTATGACACTATAAAATGATCGCACACAACGTTCTATAAGCGATACTTTTTTTTCATTGGGATTAGGCCAAAAATATCTTTAACAGCGAAGGTACCCAACTTATGAAACAACACATTCTAATCTTTATAACTAGAAACATAAGAAGAAAATGTCTAATTAGCTCTTCTGGTTACCAGGTTGATTTTTAACTTCGCTCTAAATACATAACTCACTCTGAGCGAAAGTTATAGTTTTTTTTGTGCTTGTTTCTACACTGTTTAAATGCTTAGATTTTAAACGTAGAACTCCAAGCAAATGGACTATCAGGCGTGCACAAGTACACAAATAAAACGCTTAAGACAATATTTTGTAACTTGTGTTTAACCTTACCATTATCTTGAAACAAACAATATTTTGTGACTTGTGTTTAACCTTACCATTATCTTGAAACAAATAAATGTGATTGTATTACTAAGGCTAGGAAAATTAAAAAAAAAACTATCTATAAAAATTTGTTCGAACGAAGCCGTTAAGCTGATAAATTTATCTAAATTATAATTGGGCCTGACAAGTGAACAGTGCCACAAGCCTCGACACAGTTACGCCTAAAAACATTGGGTTAACCAAAGTAACAAAGCTAATTAATACTAATGTAATTATACTAAAAATGTAACTATTACAATTTCATAATAACGCTGAACGGTCTCTAAGCTTTAGTGCACTTTCATATTTAACTCGAAATGATTATATTATAATATTGTTCCTTGTCTTAGCCTCGGAAGAAAGTGGATCATCTCCTGGATTGTTTTTACGAGATGAAACTTCGCTGGGTGATCCACTATCTCATCTTTGTGAACTCCAGGTTCCGAATACTGAAAAAGCCGCTTACTTCCTCGATGTAGCTTTAAAAGCTCGACAGAAACCAGGTTAGTAAAAATCCTTTGCAAATGAATACATAGAATGATAGTGATTTAGCTCCACTCAGTCAGGGCCGTAAAACTGTTTGTTCTTATACAAAACTCGAACTTGCTACTAGTAATTTTCTAAATGAAACCTAAACAATAAACGAAACCGTATTGTTACACAATTACTTGATGCCCTAAGCTCACTTTTCACCAACTAAGAAATGAAACAATATAACTAGTATTCAAGAAATCTTCGAACTATGAAAACTCCCACAATTTTGCTTCATTGTTCTCCAAAAAATTTCCTACCTTGTATCATGTAAAATGAGATATTATCTTGTGCATTATTTTAGGTTTTTCATTTTTTGTTATAACCACTATACCATCAGAACTTCTGAAGATAAGAAAATAATAAAACTAACAATTCAAGTTTTGTGCGTGATTACATACAATTCTAAAATCCATAACTTACTGTTCTTTTATTGACGGTGAATTTTTAGAACGCTCACTTGTCCTACCGTATTTATGTTTCTGCTGCATTGCGTTTTATATATCTCCGGTCACGTGTCTCCAACAACCCAAAAGTAACATATCTTCTCAGATACTGGTACAATACACCGAAGATAATGTTCTTTTGCAAACAGTAAGAGATTGATAAAAAACCTTTTAACCATTTTTGTAACATAATGTATATTTATAGTCGGTGAAACATTGTTGAAAACTTTTATTTTCCCTAACATAAGTCTGAAAGCTTATAACACTCACATCAAGGTTTGATACCCGCGGTAGGCACAGCATATAAATCCCATTGTGTAACTTTACACTTATTTTCAAATAAAGAAACACTTTAAATTTTAATTTATTTACAGCTTGCAGTGGATAATTGGAAATTACCACCGTTTCGGTCATAATTATAGCACAAAACAATTAGATTTGAATATCATTATGAAAACTAATAATATGATAGATGAGATACATGTGAGCGTATGTAAAATTGAAGGTAAAAACGTTTCATCTTTAAATAATTCATGAAGGTCGGTGTGTTTAGAGGATAATAACATAAGGGATGTAAGTAGATGGATAGTTTGCAGAAGTCAAAAAAAGGTAAAGAGATGTTCCTAAAAGATTATTCATTTTGGGATCATGTGTTTTAATTATTAAGGCTTCTGCTATATTTCTTTTATTTGTGTTGGGTTCTTGTATTTTGTATATGGTTCCTGGTTGTGAAGGTTCCTCATATAGTTTTTTTTAACATATATTTGATTTTTGTTCCTGGGGAGAACACAAATTTTGTATTGATATTTAAGTTGTATTTGTTTAATTAATATTTGCCAAATTTCTTTTAAGGGGGGATGCTAGGGTTATCGATGAATGGAATTATGCCAGTGGTTATTTTATTAGGTTGCTTTTGTGTATTGTTGTTTTCAGTAGTGTTGAGTTGATCAGGGTTATGATTTACTTTGTTACGAAACTGGCTTGTTATTTGGTGAACTGTTCTAATGGGGTACTTGTTAGGCCCTCTAAAACATTTGATTAGGTATGTAATTTCTTCATCGATATTATTACTGGGCAAATTATGTATTCTAAATGCAGTAGACCTTTTAGTGTGCCTAGTTTTTGGTATATTGTGTAATTGGAAAGCAAATTAACTTTTCACTATGTGTATCTTTTCTGTGAACTGAAACTATGGAATGGTCTGGTGATGGTGACATTCAGAAAGCTAATTGGGAAATTATTTTCGTTTTCTACAGTAAACTTATTGTCTTTGTGCGTGTTTGTTGTGGACTTTAAATTGGCTGATAATAATTCATTTAACCATTGTACGTATTTCACGTGGTAGTTGACCACAAATTTCAATAAATAACGTCAACCATTTTAATTAGAAGCGGTCAAAGCCCTGTGCCTGGTATAGCAATCATCGCTGTTGTTTGAAGTTAAGCACAAAGCTACACAATGGGCTATTTGTGCTCTGCCCACGACGGGTATCGAAACCCGGTTTCTAGCGTTTTAAGTCCGCAGACTGGGGGGGGGCAGCAATCATCGTACTGAGAATTATCTGATCCTGTGTATATTTTTTACAGCTTCTGGAGAAGACAGACTCAACTCTCTCTTCTGTTTTGTACTTCATGTTTACCAGTGTCGAAGTGAAAAGAGGAGCAAAGTGGGAGGTGAGGATAACTAACTAAAACTATATACTTATACACGCAGGCAGATATATCTTAGGTAATAGATAACTAGAATTTTAGCATCCTATCCACATAAGAGTAAAAAACAGCAGTTGTAAACAGAATGATATTAATAATGAGTTATTATTAATCAAGTAGAAACAGGTTTTAGTCCTGAAATTGTTGACAGAGCTGTCAGAGAACTAAATAACAGGGGCAAACATATTAAATTAAAACCACTTGCTGAAAAAAAGTAAAAAAAAAAGAATGTTTGGTACCGTCATTTATACCTGGCTTATCTTGTCAAATAATGAACAAATAGTGAACAAATATATATTTTTCTGATACATAAACCGATAAATAAAGTTAGCCAAATTCTTAATATAACTAAAGATAAAATTGATTTACTGGAAAAATTTGGTACATATAAAATATAATGTGTATGTCAAAAAGTTTATATAGGACAAACGAGAAGAAATTTAAAATTCAGACTGAATGAACACAAAAGAAACGTTAAAAACAATAATATTACTTTTTCACCTTTATCAGAACAAATTAATGAAACTAAACACATAATTCAATGGGAAATACTGTTCTTTTAGCACAACCTGAAACCTTTATTAGTATGAATACGCATGAATTTATTGAGATAATCAAATATTAAAAAAAGTTAATTTAAAATATTGAATAAGGATGATGGACCTGATGGAAATTTTATAAGCTAATGTCGTGTAATTTTTTAATATGTAAATTGTATTAAGGTGATTTTGTACGGGTATAAATAAGTGTTATTTATACATTGCACTCCTGAGGATGACGCAGTATAATATGTCGAAACATGTTTAGTGTTCCAGTGTCATTGGGTTTTTCTCTTTTATCCTGTACAGTAAGTTATTTAGTATTTTATCGTAAATTTTGAGACTGGAAAGAGTCTCATTTTCAGAGTTGTGTAAAAAAATCGTTGTTTTATTTAAAAGTGGGTTTTTTTTAACATTGATCATTACACAAGAGTCAATGAATTTTAATGTAATTAGAAAATATTAAAATCAGCTCAACAAGGTGTAAACTCGCGACAACTGATGCAATATTTGTACCTTTCTTACAAATTCTATGTAGTCTGTGAATCGTAAAATAATCACTCAAACCTTCCCAATTTCGATCGCTGAATCCAGAAATTCTCCACTGGTTTTACAGATGTGCTTGTTTCCTTCGTAACAAAGACATCGCTTTGCGCACAATATATTCCAGTTTTTGCTATACCCATGTCAGCTGTAATTGCCATTATTAAGACGTAGCGTCTTAGCACTGCAGCTTCTCATCAAAGTATAGGCTATAATTACACATCACGTCTCCAAACCAAGATAAACTGGAAATAAAATAATATGAAAGATATTAACACTTTTAATTAATACAGTTCTTTAATTCAATTTTTGATTACTATCACTTCTCTCTCGCTCGCATCTTTCCACCTTTTTTTTTTACTTCCTTACGATTTCTCTAACCTTCCTACCTTAATTTAGATATCTAATTTTTGTCTTTGCTTCTTTTTTTTGTTACAGTATTACCTCTTTCTTACATGTTAAATGTGTGCAATGTGACGTGTAAAATGTTCAGAAATTAATGTACTCTCGGGAACTCTTGTTATTCAATATCACAGTTCAAATTGTATCTCGATTAACGAATTTAAATCCCATTTTGGAACCTCTCTTAGTAAATTAATTACGCAGAGAACTGGGTGTTAGAAAGTAAGGATCAGTTTTAGGCTGGAACACCGTCATCGTGACAGTCGATATTTGTAAAGTCGTCATTGTCACAGAGAACTGATAGCTCTTTGTAGTTCAGTTGTCTGATAAACTTGATTGCACAAACCAAATGTCGCTGAAAGAAGGCCTCATTACGGCTGGCTTGTTAGTGTATGTCTTGTTGAACAGTAAAGGATAACAAGGAACGGATCATTTAATTATCCAAGGCTCGGAAATCCTCCTGCTGTTTCCTTGATCGTTGGATGTTAAACATTCGCAAGCACAAACTCAGTCTTGTTAGGCTTTAAATAAATGTTCTCAAATGAATACTAGGCTTGATTTACCAGTTAGATTTTCTTTTTCTGTAGAGTGCAAACGATTTGTTTTGTGTTTATCATAATATACAAAGGAATTAAAAGATTTCGAAAAATGCATCTACTTCGGGTTTTAAACGTAATAAATAACAGTGTGAATTCAACATTTGAGCGTTACGACTAATGTTGTGACTTAGACCTCTGGATTAAATAATTACAACTAAAATTGTGAATTTATCTTTGGGTCAAGTTGAATAAGATTTTGCGAGAGTTAGCCATTGATATTTAGGTTTATCAATACCTAAAAACAGAATACAAATAAAGGTGTTTATTCTTCATTTTCTACAGTACTACCAGTAGGTAATCAATAAAAGCCGTAGACAATTTCTATGTCCCCAGCACAAACTACTGTCAGAAATATAAGCTCTCGTAGTACGTGGACCGGCATGGCCAGGTGGTTAAGGCACTCGACTCGCAATCTGAGGGTCGCGGGTTCGAATCCCTGTCACACCAAACATGCTCGCCCTTTCAGCTGTGCGGGCGTTATAATGTGACGGTCAATCCCACTATTCGCTTGTAAAAGAGTAGCGCAAGAGTTGGCGGTGGGTGGGGATGACTAGCTGCCTTCCCTTTAGTCTTACACTGCTAAATTAGGGACGGCTAGCGCAGATAGCCCTCGTGTAGCTTTGCGCGAAATTCAAAACAAACAAACTCGTAGTACGTACGTTTCATAAACACTAAAATGAGTTCTACAGTATTACTTGAAGCGTACTAAAACTACGTTTTAATGAATGTTACAAAAATTATATCCCTCAATAATAATTGAATCAATTTAAGTATTCACTCTATTACTTCAGTTGTTTGTTCACTAGGGCACGTTTGATGTTAATCATAAGCTTTAGGAAGTAGCAATTATAATGTCCCATGAAAAAAGGGCTAGTAACCTACGCTCCACAGTGTTCTTAAATTTAGGTCTCTAACTTGATCCACGTAAGGTTAATTAGTCATATCTGTATCAGATATGTTATTCACACAGAAAAATTTGTGTTGGAATTTCATAACTGTTATATGATTACACCGCTCATTGTGATGATATTCGTTTTATAATGATATGGATTCAAGAAAACTACGCCGTATGGAAACCATATAATAAACAAGTAAATAAAAACTTTTCAAAAAAGAAGGTAAATGTAGGGATGGCTGATATCAATCCTTCAAAAACAATGCAAACAATATAGTAGGGATGGTATTTGCATCATCCCTACATAATAGCATGTTAACAGACAAAAATAGGATAAATTCAATTCATCTGTGATGGAATACTTATGTATGCTATATTTTTTCCATCCCTACTATCTTCTTTGCATTGTTTTTGAAGGACTGATATTAGTCATTCCTATATCTACCTTTCTAAAATTGTTTCTTTATTTCTTTGCCTGTATTTAATGCAGTGTTTCGATAGACATGTCATTGTTAAGTTGCACAGTGGAGAACTGAACGATTTTCAGTGCCGATATCAAAGCATGAACTCCATAATAACTGTGGTTGATTCTACTCCTGAACAGCCTCAACGGTCAAAACGCCCACCCACAGAAAATTCAACCAACAGCTTCACTGTCATAGATGCCGCAAGATATCAAGAACTAGTTAACGTCGCTGAACCACTATAGCAGGAGATGCCTATAGAAAGATGTCTAAAGAGTGATCGAGCACCTGTTTTGACGTAACTTACCAAATCATTGGATGAGGGATTGGATATATCCTGTCGTAAGACAGGACTGACAAACACGAATTTTGTTCTAGTTGATAATGCACAAATGCAGAGGATTCTATAGTTAACAATGTTTGCATCAGCTCCGACTTAAATTAGTGGAGCCTGGGTTTGGACTAGTCATCAACTCAAGTGATTGCTACATTCAGCTTCCACGTAGAAGTAGGGTGTCTGGTTTCGATCATTGTGAACTCAGGCATCACAAGGTGTGCCAGTGATGAACGTGGAAATGATTTTTTAGAAGACATGGAGCTGCCAGAACCTTACTCGACCTTGCTGTGCAGTAAGGATGTAAAGTAAACAAGAACTTCATCTAGTTAACACAGATTGTGTTCTGGTAATCATTACTAGATGTGAATGGAGAAGTATGCCATTGACTTGGATTGTTATTCACCAAAGTACTTGTTTGTGATCTTGGTTAGGCATTAGTATCTTAGGGATGAACCTACTGCGTAAGTTGTCAGCCAGTTTAACTTGTGCGTCAAGCTGCAATAGCTCCGAGTTCTAACATTCTGCTAATGCTAAACTGTACCTGTGTATATTTGGCAATTCAGTTACTAGATGGCATGGGCATGGTAACAGGGGAAGTAATGATACGCATCAGCATAACAGTCGTATTACTACACTTGTAATGTGTTCCAAAATTAATATTCATGCAGTTTTCCAAGTATCTGAGTTCACTGATTGAGGATTGTTCAACCATCTCAACTCAACACAGAGACAGGATCTCAGTATGTTATTTTGGGAGTTTGCTGAAGTGTTTGTCAGTCCAGATGACCATCAAAACAGCTGAATGTCCAATAAAACAACCACTGCACGTACTTCCTTGAAATATCAGTGATGTTGGCATCACGGAGATCGAGCAATGTTGAAGTATGGAATAATACTACCTTCAGTGAGTGCTTCACTGGTTATTGTGAAGATAAAGGAAGTAATACCAAGGTCATACATGAAATTTAGGTCAACAGACGTAGTAACATGTGTCCATGCCTTATATCCATGGACAGACAAATATCTAGGAGTGCTGTAAGGTATTCATTGGTTCAACATGCTAGCTCTGGATTCTACTGGAAAGTCGAAATAGATTTAGAAGGTATATCTAAGACTGCTTTCAGCACTAGAGTAAGGAATCTATGAATTCATGTCACACCATTATTTTCGCCTGTATAATACACCTGTACCTTTAGAAAGGATGATACAGCTTACACTGAAATGGCTGTAATGAGAGAGATGTCTCATCTTAATTGTTTCTTGGTCGCATATTTTAGGTTACTGTTGATAACTGAAAATGATATTTCAATGTATCAAGAGTTCAGACGTGAAATTGAAACCAGGTATAAGTGTGTTATTG
This sequence comes from Limulus polyphemus, assembly GCF_000517525.1. Taxonomy (NCBI): domain Eukaryota; kingdom Metazoa; phylum Arthropoda; class Merostomata; order Xiphosura; family Limulidae; genus Limulus; species Limulus polyphemus. The sequence continues at coordinate 125,501 of NW_013666159.1, forward strand.
TCCACAGGAGTGGTGCTTCTTGGTCATACAGTGAACAGGATAATATATTTTATTTCATATACAAGCTGAATGCTAACAGCTATTAATATATAATACTAATACTGCATGACAAAGAAGGAACTGCTTGCGTTTCTAGTATTTGTCACAGATTACCACATCTTTGGTTGAAGTTTTTGTTTGGTGTTAAGCGCAAAGCTACACAATGGGCTATCTGTGCTGTGCCCACCACGAGTATAGAAATCCGGTTTTTGGCGTTATAAGCCTTCAAACTTACCGCTGAGCAATAGGGGGGGTATGAGTAAGGTTGTAAGTTCACTATTTAGATGGACCGCGTCCAACTGAAACAGCTGATGAACTTCAAAAAAACAATTAGCATGGAAATTCTGACAGATTTTCTTACCAACCAGTGAAACTATGTACATTTGATGGGTGTTTGAATACTGGACACCTTGCAGTAATAAAAGTCATTGTACCAGCAGCAACAATGTACCACATGAGTGACAATTCTACTTTTGAATGAACACAACAAATGATTAATTAAGAATTTTGTAACGAGCAATATAAGGTCTTAGATGCAGCTAATGGTCTTCACAACTCTAAGGCAGAATTTAAATACTGGATAACACCAGAGTGTGTCACATGTAGAAGTTGTTCATCTAGCCATATTCACGTAGAAACATTATACACACGGTGTCATGTATCAGTCCAGAAAGAAAACAGTTATGACAAGGAAGGCCCTGAAAGAGAGCTTTAAGTTCTTCTTTGCAGAGAACCACCCTAATTATACCATGTCCTCTAACAAACACTCATAAAGATAATCAGCATGTACTAGTCACTACTCATTATTTTACTAAGTTGTTACTTTAGGACACTGATGTGTTTGTTGAACAGTGGATGACAAGATTCCAAGCAATAGAGTGTTCCATGTGGACCAAGGATCCAGTTGTTATCATTCTCAATCTAATGGTTTAGCCAAATGGGTGATAAAGAATGCCAAGTAGAATGATTGCGCTGAGTGCTTACTGTTTGCAGTGATAGCATACTGTGTAACTAAGCAATAATCAAATGGATGCTCTCCAAATCTCCTGATGTCTGAAAGAGAGGTGCAATTCCCTGTGGATCTGATATATGGTCCTCCAGCTAGTACAGGTCTTTTGTGGTGTCCAATGGAATATGTAGAGTGGCTGAATTTGTGCTTTAACAGATGAGAATAGCAGTTGTATGTTAAAAGACACGTTATGACAAATTTGTACTGGAACAAAAGATTGAACCTGGTGACTGAGTGTGAATTCGGTACATTTTTCCAGTACGTAAGTAACTTTTTTCTATTTGAATTTATCTGTTTCTGGTATGTTGACAACTGAATGAGATGGACTAAAAGATGCAGCTTTACGTCACTGGTGAAACTTTCTAAAACTTGTTATTCCAGGAATCAGAGTTGAAAAAGAAGATCAATTCTAACTGTTAGGTAGAGCAGCATGTCGTATGATTTCGACTCATTTGATGAGGAGTCAGATGAGAAAACTGTAATAGATGATAGTTGGACTTCTCTGATAATTGGTCGAAATACTGATATCAGCCTTATCTTCAATATAGCTGATTAACTGCTTGTTCAACAGTTAGAGTAACAAGCTAATTTGAAAATCAACAACTGAAAGGAAGTAGCATTTCTTACTTTCAGCCCTCAAGTGACACATTCGGATGTCTGCAGACTTATAACACTAGAAACCGGGTTTCGATACCTGTGGTGGGCAGAGCACAGATATCGCATTGTGTAGCTTTATGCTTAACTATATACAAATCTTATTTTCAAGCTATTGATTGGTGGTTTCACGTAGGTTGAATACAATATATCAAGTACTAGCTATCCAAATATAGAGCAGTAAAGATGGTGTAAACAATAAACAACTGAATTAATTGCAAGTTTCAAATGATAAAAGTGAGTTTGACCCTTAACTTCTTACTTATTAAGTGTTATTTAATAGTAAAATATCAGTGTAATGTTTGCAGTAATTGTTCAAAACCCTATCTCATGAGTTATAGCAACAGGACTAAGATAGTTGAAGTTTTAAGATATGAACCTAGAATATTGACAGTTGGTCTCGGCATAAAAATGCTGAAATAACTTTTCAACCCTTCCTCACTGGACACTCAGGCTCAACTTTGCGGTAAATGTTCGTTGATGTTTGCTCATAGAAGCTTGGTGAGTGAACTTGCATGTTTACTGAAGCAACATTACGTTGTGTCACAGTGCATGATAATATCAAGTATTCCATAAGTACAGCCTTATGCGGCGTTGTGCTTTAACACAACACAGCATGAGAAATTAGGTGAACTGTGTGAACCTTTATAGACTATGCTATTTTTCTAGATATGGCGTGTGGTCCTTTTCATGTCTATTTTATATAGTAAATTCTTTGATCCATAGATGCCACCACTAGCATGAAAAGCCTGCCAGCTTTAAGTGTTTACTGTGCTATGCATGACTAAAATAATTGTGTTGTCTCTAGCGTTTGTACTACATTAGACTAGATGTGTGGGTGGCTGTAACTTTTGTAGTTTAAAGCACTAAACGTGATTTGGATGGTGAATTATAGCAAGAATGATAATTTCTGCTGATTTCCATCTGATTTTATATAGTGAGTTTTACAATCCCTAGATAGCACCACCAGTCTATAGCATAGCTATTCGGATTGAGTGCTACAAATATCACGGTGAAATTTTTATGACAATCCAAACGCTCTCTACTACATTACATTGAGGTGTATGCATAGATCGCAAACACTAGAGCACGAAATGTGATCTGAGAGGTGAATTATGTTACAAATGGTCATGGTGATTACTTTTGCAATTTTGATCTTATTAGCGGCACCAAAAAATCACTCCAGTGTAAAAAACTAAGTTTTATCACTGCCATTTGTTGACAAGGCTGAATGGTAACATCATGCGCTGCAAGTAACATTGGTTAATATTTAATGCTATGTTAGATGTGTGTATGTTGGTTCACACATTTCTTACATTACATATAAATTAGTTTTCAGTATATTTGATTATGCACACAAACAATATACAAGAGCAAGATTTTTCAGGAAAATAAAGAATTTGGTTTGAACGTTGAAATGTTAATGTACACTTCTTAAAGCCCACAGTGGTTAGCTTATATCTCATGGTGAGAGAGAGAAACGTGTTAAATATTCTGTGTTTATTTGATGTTTGTAAGGTACATGTTTGCTATATTATTAAGCTGAAATATTGGTAAATGTGTAATTTATCAATGAGATACAGCCAAATTAACATTGTTTTAAAAAAAAGGTTGGGTAATGGCGTGATTGGCTGTGACATTTACCCCTACGTTAAATTTAACTGAGTTCTCGGAGACTAAAGTGGCCTGTAGTCTGCAATTATGACATTTTATAAAAAAAAAAGACACAACTCTTGAGTACTGACTATCTTGTGTTAAGTATTACAATTTACCACAGACGAGTCTCCAAGTTATTAGGTAACGTATTGTAATTTCTAATAGCCTGAAACTGAGTTAAATGATAATTCAGATTCACAAATTAAATAAATGTCGATATGTATCTAATTTATGATATTTGCCACCAATATTGATACACCCAGTTTTTTTTAATACAAATATATTTTAATTAACAAACCATAACCCAATTTACAATAACGGTTATTACAAATAATGATCTATGTACAAAAGTTTTACAAACAATATTTAGTCCTCTATCTGGTCTGGAACTTCCTTGATATCTTATCGAGGGTTCATGATGAGCGAATTAATTTTGAGTAGATGTAGTTATAATTCATTTAACAGGGAGCTAGCTAGCTCTGTGTTCTTTGGTCTTCGCTGGACACACGCCGATTTTTCCACTGCTGAAGTTTATATAACGTTTTCGTAAAAATACTAATATCCTATGTTAATCTGCTGAAGTTAGATGGTTTGAAATATTCGAAATCTATAAACGTTACTGGTCAAATATCTGAAGTTCCCGATTAATAAGCGTTATAACAATCACCGTTATAGCTTCCGAAGTTTATAGCATACCAACTATAGCAAACTAATAATATATACTGTCTTTTGGCACGTTGCGTCGGTTATATTTATAGGCGTGAAGATAGTTTCTCGAAATTTCAGCTTACACAAGAATGTAAATGATACATCAGTGTTTACGTACACACTTATATTGTTAAATCTTACATTCGAGAATTTTCTACAATTTTAGTGAAAAGGCGGGAATTTCGCAATACAGATTTAACAGTATAAGTTATGTACATTTCTAAATATAAATTTAAGTTAAACAAACATCGCTATTAAAATAGGTATATGATACTAAATCCGTCACACTTGTGTTTCGCGTAAAACTTTGGTAGTAAAATTTTCACTTAAAGCCATAGAAAACTTATTGCTGGGTCAAACATCATCAATGTATCATCTAAATCATCAGAAGTGATGTAACTAGTTCCCCCAGACAAAACATCTGTGAAGGCCCTTCCAATCCCCTTACTAACAAAAAAAAAGGAACAAGCACCAATGTATGAATAATGGAAAACTGTTTGTTCTCTAGACATCATAGAAATAAAGCAAGTTCCCACGTTCAACAACATCACCACACACACACACATCTCTTCCAATCCAATAAAAGGCAGGAAGTAAAAGATGAACAGCCAGAGCCAGTTCCTGGCTAAACCTCTAATGTTGTTGCCAGTGTTATAGATGTTTCCTTCTAGCATCCTGGAAGTTCTAGTTTTCGCTTCACACACACATGGTAGCAGCATTGTCAGGTCCAGTTTTAGCTTCACACACACATGGTAGCAGCATTGTCAGGTCCAGTTTTAGCTTCACACACACATGGTAGCAGCATTGTCAGGTCCAGTTTTAGCTTCACACACACATGCTAGCAGCATTGTCAGGTCCAGTTTTAGCTTCACACACACATGCTAGCAGCATTGTCAGGTCCATTTTTAGCTTCACACACACATGCTAGCAGCATTGTCAGGTCCAGTTTTTATTTTCGAGTTAAGTATCATCGAAGAATGTGATTAATAGAAACTGTGTGTGTGTTAGCTATATTTGAATTTGGCAGTTTAAAGTTAATTTTAAAAGTTCAGACCAAGGAAGGTTATCTCAGATATGGAGTGTGGTAAGTAAAACTGCTAGGGCTTATCCTTCCACAATTAGACAAATAATATACATTTAGAACATTTATATAATTTTTTGTGCAAGTGTTATACACTCAAGTTAAACACCCTTGCGAACAAAATATAAGTACTGATGAATATGTTTAAATTCTCATCTCAGACTAAGACTGACAATAGTAGTCATTTACTAGAGCTTGTACTCGCTTGGCCAAAACATGCTTTTGTACGACCTCTCTTCTGGAATGTATCATTTTGAAATGAAGGGGTGGTTCAGAAATTTGTACAAGTACGTATGGGGAGTTAAATATGTATAATGAGAATGTAGTAAACCTAGGATTGTCACACGAAGACTTGGATATGAGTTGAAAGTGTCACATGCACACATCGTTCCAATCTCGTTTCCAATCAAATGGTCAAGCAAGAGTTTACTGAGAAGTTGCTAGTAAAGTTGTTCATGTATTACCATACTGTGAGTTTTAAATGAATGCAAGTGTCCGAGACATTTCCTTTGCTGTCTGTGTTCGTTTTAGTCATCTAAAAGTTTGTTTTTGAATTTCAATAGTTATCTGCGTTAGTCTATCTAATTTTGAAGTGATCGACCAGCTGTATGACTAGTATTTTGACTGCAACTTAACCGCGTCTATTTTTAAATAGTTTTTCGATTACACTTTAATATTGCCTTTTTTAAATCTTGCATTACTAAAATGTTTTCACTAATTTCTCCATGATCCTCAGACTATTAAAATATTCTCTATTATTGTTTTATACTAAATCAACAGCGACCATTTTCAACTCTTTTGTGTTACTGTGGTATTATAACAGTAACTTAACACCAACGAATTTTAGAAGCTATGAATTATGATATCATCCAAGTGAATATAACTGACTGTACTATGTTTGTCAATTACAGTTGCAGGAGGCAGGAGTCGTCTCTATTTGTTTGACTTTGGAAGTTGCGATACACAAGTTACGTCACGAGAGGGAGCTACGTCCCAGGCTTTGTCGTTATCTGGCTTAGGAAGTGTTCTTATGGCTCTCTTGAATGGGCAAAAACACGTGCCTTACAGGTAAGATCACTAATGAGAAAAGGCTGGTACATATAGGCATTACTGGCCAGAAACATAAATCAGTATCTCTGCAGTTGCATCTACTCCTGCAAGTAGTTATATTTTTGAAGTAAAAAAAAAAAGGTTTATGCAGAGCTGTAGGAAGCGGTAATGACAGTCAGGCCATAGCCTGACCAATTTTTCATGACATGTGTATCTACAACTTGTGTATTAAAACTTGCTTCTTTTAATTCAATACGTGACGTTGTGTGTATGCAGTATTTGTAGTTAAAGATTTGTTTAAAATTTGTAGATTCAATTTCATAGCATTAAATTTTCAAAACTTTTCTGGGGGTCATGCCTCCAGACCCCCAATAAATGGCAATGGCCTGACCACTACACAAATGCTTCCTACGGTAATGTTATAACCTGGTGATAAAATGTTACGAAACCAGTCTCAGGTGTATATATAAATATATATACACATATATAAGCTACTAAATCGGCCCGACATAGCCAGGTGGTTAGGGAGCTCGACTCGCATTCTGCGGGTCGCGGGTTCGAATCCCCATCCCACCAAACATACTCGCCCTTTCAGCCATGGGGGAGTTATAAAGTGATGGTCAATCCCACTATTCATTGGTAAAAGAGTAGCCCAAGAGTAGGCGATGGGTGGTGATGACTAGCTGCCTTCCCTCTAGTCTTACACTACCAAATTAGGGGCGGCTAGTGCAGATAGCCCTCGTGTAGCTTTGAGCGAAATTCAAAACAAACAAGCTACTAATTCATAGTTATAAGTTACCAACAACGTACTTACGTGAATCACATGTGAAAGGATTCATACTTCTCACACCACACACTTTACATGTATGCTAATAACGCTGCATTTGCTGTTATCGCTTATTCTGATAAAGGATATAACGAATTCAACCTTTTTACCAGAAAATTTATAAACACATACACATAGAGAGAGATGGGGTTGAGTGCATTATATTAAAACGATTTTGATGTATCACCATGTCATTACAGTTCATCTTTTCACGTCTGGTCACAATCTCTTTGACGACGGAGCATCTTGACAATAGCCCTGTAGCGTAGTTTACGTTTCAAAAGGCTCCATTGGAAGGCTATCATATCCAAAGCACACGATACCTTCCTGTTTTGTTTACATAATCCATCTAATGTACGAAGACGACAATTTCTCAGCACCTGTTTCAACAATCCGAGCGCATAAAAACCCATAGTCGACTTGAGTGGTATTTCTACGTGAGACAAAGGGTCCAGAACATTGAATGTAATAGTAAGCAGAGTTCGACTTGATCTTTTCATCCATTTTCCTAATCCGTAACTTGTCCTTGACATAGTTACAAGCGATGACCATGATCCCTTAGAAAAAAGTTTCGAAACAAGCCATGTACCATTTTCAAAAACATTTACACCCAAAAAGGTTTTACACAAAAGGTTTTAGTTGTCAAGGTACACATACGCTTCGTCGAGTGTCATCACGTACTACAATTCTTCCACGGCTTGGTACCGTTCATACAGTTGGTCTTCCTTTCCTGGATATGTCATGGAAGAAATTTGTACACACACACACACGACTTGTGTCGCTTTTTCAAATGGAGTTTCTTTTTTTATTATGCTGCACAAGAGCGGCTTTTCCTCGGAAATTTGTGTTCGTGAGTTCTCATCTGTTACAAAACGCTACACTTTGCTTACCACGGCTGGGGTACGACTTGTTATATGTCACTTTCTGAATGGTTTTGATTCTCCAAGTTGATCCGTATACCTTTGTTTTTCCAATGCCTTTAAGTACAAACGATATCCTCGTCTTTGAATTTTTAAATCCCCGATTTAAATAAATCTTTATGATACGAGTGTATTAATATTCAGTTTTATTGGTATTCTTCACTTTTCATTATTCAGCTTGTATAAAATGCTCTTAAAACACAACTCAAAAACTGAAGAGAATAGAAATTATCAATCAAGCAGAATATTATACTAGTGAGGAGCACAATAAGAAACTCTAAACAGCATATCTTTCTTGACCGAAAAATAACTGTCAAGTAACATACAAGTCTATGATACCTTAATAATTATGTCATAGCATGTACCATAAACAGAAAACAACAAACTAACCATTTCATAGCATGTATCATAAACCGAAAACAACAAACTAACCATTTCATAGCATGTATCATAAACCGAAAACAACAAACTAACCATTTCATAGCATGTATCATAAACCGAAAACAACAAACTAACCATTTCATAGCATGTATCATAAACCGAAAACAACAAACTAACCATTTCATAGCATTTATCATAAATTGAAAACAACAAATTCATAGTATGTATCATAAACCGAAAAAAAAAAAACAATTCATAGTATGTATCATAAACCGGAAACAACAAAATAACTACTATATAGCACTTACCACAAACCAAAAACAACAAAATAACTACTATATAGCACTTACCACA
>NW_013666159.1:134681-136291 GCF_000517525.1 Limulus polyphemus
AAATGGATCCCATATTAACGACTGCAGAAGTGGCCAAAGTTGGTAGGATGAGCCCGAAATCTGTTCAACGGATTCTCCACAGATTGGGTTATCGTTGCAGAGCAGCTAGACGGAAGCCCTTATTAAGACCTACCAACGAAAGAAGTGGGCAAGTGATATGATGACCAAGCCTCTGGACTCTTGGAAGACCGTATTGTTCTCAGACGAATCAAGATTCGCTCAATTTTCGGACAGTGGAACGATATGGGTCTGGAGAATGCCTCACCAAGAGTTTTGGCTCAACAGATTGCAGCCAACTGTGAAGCATGGTGGTTTCAGCGTGATGGTTTGAGGAGCTGTTTGGATTGGTGGGAGATCGAGCTTAGTGGAGTGCGTTGGCAACATAAATTTTGCGAAATACGTCGAAATATTGTAGGAAAGACTCTTGCCACTTTATTCCTCGGGTTTCATGGACAAGAACACAACGTTGTTCCAGGATAATGGAGCACCGTGTCACACTGCTAGAAACACCCAAAAGTGGCAGGAATAAAATGGTATCCAGAAGTTGCCCTGGCCGAGCCAATCTCCTGACATGAACCCCATCGAACACCTCTGGGCCATACTCGACCGGCAAGTTAAGAAACAACCAAAAAAACCAACTTCGAAGAGCGATCTACTCCAAGTTTTGAAGCAAGAGTGGGAGAAAATCCCGCAATCTAAAATTGACGAGATGATTCTCACGATGCCACAAAGGATCAACGAACTCCACGAAGCGAAAAGAATATCTACTAGATATTAATTAAATTATAAATATATCAATTCATGTAAATATGACTGAAAATTTTCATTTTTTCTGAAAAGGTGGTGTCTATTTACTTGTGACCACGCTGTGTATATTAAAAACCGACAACAACAAACTATTTCACAACATGTGTCATCAACCGACAACAACAAACTATTTCACAGCGTGTATCATAAACCAAAGACATCAAAATAACCATTTCATAGCATTTATCATAAACAAAAAACAAACATTTCACAGTTTGTGTCATAAACCGAAAATAACCATTTCACATCATGTATCATAAACCGAAAATAACAAAATATCTTCTATAATACATGTCGCTAAGCAAAAACCAAAACTCTCTCCTAACTACAAGCACTACAAGTCGAAAATCAAGCTGTCTTATAATATGCACAAGTAATAAAAGAAAAACTTGTAAAAAATAAATATGATGTAGGGATGGCAATGCCGAAAAATAAGAAAAGAAGGTAGGAATGAATACACAAAAACAAACCAAAATTACTACTTAAGTAGCCAAATCTTTTATCTACAACTAAATGTTGAATTACTGTCAGTTACTCGAATTCAGACTTGAATAAAAGCGTTTAAACTAAATAGTGCTATACAGTGTACAGTGGCAAATAACAAAAAGCTTGTAAAATTGACTCAATACATCCTGGCTACTTGTGTAGGGATTTATGTGTGGTTTTGTGTATTCATCCCTGTGTTATTTCTATACTATTTGGCATTGCAATCCCTACATCATACGTAATTTTGGCAAAAACAATTTTTTACTTTCCCTTCCCTTTTACTTTAATTACTTATGTAGTAGTAGTGTATAGTAGTA
>NW_013666159.1:136336-152184 GCF_000517525.1 Limulus polyphemus
GAATTACTGTCAGTTACTCGAATTCAGACTTGAATAAAAGCGTTTAAACTAAATAGTGCTATACAGTGTACAGTGGCAAATAACAAAAAGCTTGTAAAATTGACTCAATACATCCTGGCTACTTGTGTAGGGATTTTTGTGTGGTTTTGTGTATTCATCCCTGTGTTATTTCTATACTATTTGGCATTGCAATCCCTACATCATACGTAATTTTGGCAAAAACAATTTTTTACTTTCCCCCTCTTTTTTTTAACAATTTCATTGAAGTAGGTTGATAAGTGAATATTTGTTTTGTTTCTATAATTCAATGGTAACATATAATGTTAATATCATATCAGTTTTGTCAGTTTCTCTCATTTTACATTACATTGTGAGCTAGTGAACCTGAAATGATACCTCCAGGATGGTACAAGTACCCTGGAGTGCTGGGCCAACGTTAAGGAGATACTTACATAACCCATGCCTTCCAACTTCATCCCAATTCACTGGATGTGCATAGAATTGACTCCACCACATGCTAGAGTCATGTCAATAATAAGGAGGACATCATACGGATCCCATGATATGAAGTATGATACCATACATACACACACACAGCTGCCAGGCTGGGGCCCACTGAAAATTTGAAGAAAAGTAGACCACTATATAGTGTAATGTTATAATAATTAAGAAACAGGTGTTTTTAAACTAAAACATCAATAACATGTACATAGATCTACCATTTGAATAAATACTTGATCTCTTCGATACCTTGAATATTAATTTAGATTATCCTTTATTTATTTATTTTTACTGAACTTGTGTTGACAGATATCATGTTTGTGCAATGAAAAGTCGCAAACGGTCGTTATATAAGAACAATTTGTGCAGCAATCTAGCGACCAGAAATGAAACTATTATTTATGAAACATGGAAATAATATATGTTCACAAACTGAACTCACTGCTAAATATTAGTTTTCCTTTTTAATATTTCCTCACAAAAATAGGTGTGATAGAAGAACAAAATAATGTTACTGTTATACAATCTGTGAAAACTCGATAATAGCAATTAGGTACCCAAATAAAGTTATAATTCAACTTTAGTAGTTATTTGTAAGCATCATAGAGTAATAGATTGAATGCAGTGGCTATTTTTTCACACCCCATCCCTACATACTAAGCACTACTGTGCTTATTAATAGCTTGTTCCCAAGTACTCTTAAAATGCTTTTATGCCATACTAAAACCATTGCAAAACCTTCACTCATTTCTGGCTAGTGTGGAAAAAAAAGAAAGATGAACACTTTGGCTATTTAGCTAGTTCCCAGTTCTCCACTTCAGGACACTTTTCAATGATATTGGGATTCTCACAAGCTGTGAAACGCTCGATAATGACAATTAGGTGCTCAAATATGGCCATAACTCAACTTTATCAGTTACAGTCTTGGCCAAAATGTTTGCATATTTTGCAACAAATATTATCATTATTGCTAAGTTGGAATATAAATAAACTTAGCACTGTCAAAATGAAAAATGTGTGTTATATTAAACATCTACATATTTAATTTATTTAATGACACAGGTTCTATAGACATCATGAACGATTTATTAGAATAGCAAACAATTTTATCAGACACCTGTAGGAAAATGTATAATTGAGCATTTCTCCTATCACAACAAAACCTTATGAAACATACTTAATGACAAAATATAACACCAAATTATTATAAGTAGCATCTGTAGCTTTATATCAGTTCAATGAGATTATTGATGTAGTTCACTGTGATTTCCCTAGAAGGCGCTGCAACTCAGCTATAGCAGCTGGCCTAAGGTCGTGGTTAGCAATTTTCTGGCTCAGTTCTCAATGTAATTACAATCTGGAGACTTTGCTGGCCATGGTAATCTGGGAACTGGATATATCACTTGATCGGCTAATGATCACACAGCAGACTAGGCTGTCTCGACCTTACATGGAGAATAAAATCCCTACATGACGAGCTTCTCCACTTTATGTATCGAAAGCTTGGTGTTTGAATAGAATCCCAGTCCATTGTTATGCATTATATTTAGAGAATTTAGTTACACAGAAACTTTTAATGCTCACTAAATTCTCAAAAAAATCACCATGACAATCTCCAGCTGCAAGTTAACGTTTTACATCTCGAACTGATGCGATCAAGTAGTCAATAGCTACAGTAAATCATCATGAAACGTATTAGCGAACTACTAGCTATGTTTATTATCATTACAATGTATAAAGTTAGCTACCATATCAGGTAATCCTTTTGCCCATAACTGAACATAAAAAAGCAGGGAAACAAAATAAATAAAAAATTGGGAATTTAAAAACCTGCAAACAATAATTCCCTATTTCAACTCCACCAAACTTAATTCTAAGTAACATCATGGAGCCAAAATGTGGGTTTGTAGTTTGAGTACATAACGTCTACAGTATATCCAGCCGTGTTTTCTTACTTTTTTTACAAACCCTATTTGCAGGTTTTTAAATTCCCGTTTTTTTATTTATCTTGTTATACTGAATAGATATATAACGTTTCAAAGAATCTTTTGTCTCTCATCCCTAGCCCAGCTGATGATTCCTTATACTGAATTTCTTTGGCAATGACTTGTGACTGAAATGCCTTTGATTTTGAATCTTAAATGGGCAAATTAATAGATTAATAGTTATCTTTAAAAATTCATACAATAATGTGTTAACTATTACTTATTAATAATATTACTTAAATCACACAAAGCCCTTTGTTTAAAACTACACTGACTATTAAATTAAAGCTAACATTTAAAACGTTAAACGTTAAAGCATCTGCATAAAGACACTACTTAATTAGCCAAGTTTAATCTTTCTTAATTAATAGAACGGAAAATTATACTGCTAATTAGAGCGACAAAACTATTCAACAAAACTCGTAACTTAATATACAAGCCTGTTATTTGGTTATGTAGTCAAATTTCGTGGATCCTCCTTACATTTATTGGGCATGTATTTAACTTTTAAATACATTTATAAAGTGAGTGTGGTAACCAAACAGTAATAATAAAAACATTAATGCCCTATTATATTAAACTGTTCATCAAAGCTCTGTATTTACATTATACATCGATTTCATTAACGTGTGTACATTACAAGGGAATTCTATTCCAATAAATACCTACAGTCGGCTGTTAACATACAGAAATATATACTTAATTGTTCTTGACATTAACGTCACAAGAATGCGGTATACACCAGTCATCACATTCATAACGTCAGTAATAATACCGTCAGGCTACATGGACTTATGACGTTACTAGTAGTTTCAGAAAAAATTACATCCAAAGAAATCGTTCACTCCTTGTTTCTCCTCTAATAACTGTAGGCAAAAATCATAGGCTTTCTTCTTGTACTATAGATTTAAACAAGTTTTAGAGGATAAACTTACATCATGTACTTGTATGTTGCAGAAACAACAACTTCACAAAGCTTCTAACCATGGCCTTAGGAAACCTGACGTGCAGGACAGCCATGATAGCGCATATTTCGCTATCTGCTGATAATATTTCTGAAACACTCTTTACTATCGAACTTGCCGCTAGAATGCAACGTCTTAGGCGAAAAAAATTAAAGGTATGTTACTAGAATTTCATTTTACTAAAGTAGAGATAGATGCAAATAAATGGGATTAGTTTCAAAACCAATTATACTTTGTACTGAAAACTAAATAGTAAAAATGTCCTTAAACATATCTTAAATTATTATTAAGGAATAAATATTTCAATTTTACTTGGTTCTCCAGTGGGTCAGTGGTAAGTGTATGGACTTACAGCACTAAATTCTGGGGCTCAATTCTCCGCGATGGACAAAGTGCAGATAGTCCTTTGTGTAGCTTTGCACTAAAACAACTACAACATCGTTATCTTGTTTTGGTACTGTTTAGAAGACCTGAATAACTTGTTTATTAGGACTAAAAATTTGGTGTTATTATTACTTTCTTATTATCATAATAACGCACAGTCTCCCGATGGAACAGCAATAAGTTTACATACTTTCAACACTAAAATCCGGGATTCGATTCCACGCGGTGGATACAGCAGATAGCCCAATGTGGCTTTTCTCTAACATAAATGTTTTGTTGGTTCAAACTGAATAATCAAAATTTTCAATAATGTTCTATAACATTCAGCGAAAGGTTAAAATATCCTTTATAATACTTATCTTTAAACATTTTGTGAAAAGCTGTATCTGTTTCTATATGCTAATATATAACATAAATTAACACAATTACCTGTTCTTTACGTTCCGTAAACAGCTATTTAAAGCAAAACTGTTATTTACGAATTTTACTAGCTTCGGCTTTTATACTGAGGTACAAGAAATACAAGCTTGTGGAATTGATCAGAAGAAAAAGAAAAAAGGAAAATTCACTACTGCTTCGAATATCAGATGTAAAAATCAAAATGTTAAAACATAAAAAGTCGTTTTAGAATGAAAACTTTATGGTTATAAAAAATGAGGATGAAATAACAAATATGATTATATACAAATAATTATTGAAAGACAAAATGCATAATTTCAATACAAGAATGATTAATATTATATACAGGATCTTTCAGAAGTACAACATGTAAATAAGAAGTATACTGTAAACTTTTGTATGAATATATATATGTGTGACTTTATTTCTATAGTCCGATGCTTTAAAACAAAGCTTTTGAAATTTAAAAGCTATGATGCTATTCTAATCATTTTTGTAATGCTTACTTTTTGGTAATATTTCACAATTTCCTTCTTTATCACTTATTTTTAGACCTTTAGTTAAGGTACTTTATTTGACACCGATGTCAATAAGAAGGCTATGAGTTGCATTTGGAGATACATTACTAAAATCTTTATTATTCTTGTCTAGCATTTTTCTTCCCAAGCCTCTGGGGACTGTGAAAGTAAGGACGTGTGTCAACCCTGTGTCAAGTCTGACGCTATTAGCGAAGACGAAGCAGCTTCCAGAGTCAGTGATCCGGATTATACCTCGGGTAGTGAACAGTCTTGCGTAACCGCCATCTTTATAGGAAATACAAACGTCCCAGGAGGAGAGGGTCGCTTATTATGTAAAGAAAAATCTCAAAAAGTCCAGAAATCTTTTTCAAAACCCTCGCTGTCCCAAACATCAACAAAAACAGCAAGTCCACAGGATTCGTCACTAGATCATAAGAATCTAGGAGCTTCTGCTTTCAGATTTCCAGCGTCTTCCACTATCGGAGTTAGAGTTCGAAGCCAAAAAAAGTACCCAACTAGAATTGGAGTGATCCCACAAGTGCCAAAACAAAATCAAGTCAAAGCTTCTTTAGGTTCTTTGCCACACGATCAGATGGCAAGGAACCAACCTTCCCAAGGTAGCTCTATTCAAGTTCCACATAAACTCAATATAAAACACCGTCACGAGTTGACTAAACAAAACCTTCTCAGTCCTAATCGTTCTACAACTCCAACAAAAATATCAGTTGGTAAAAGAGAGCAAAACGTCCCTAGTGATGAGTTATGGGTTGATGGCCCTAGGTTTACAAAACTGAAGTTCGATTCCAAGACTCTACAACACTTCCAGAAAGAGCAGTGGGTTGATGGACCAGCAGCATGTGAGCCACGTGATGACATCAAGAGAAGTATGATAAGACGTTGGGTTCAAGAACACTCTTCCTCACCTCAACTTGGTCCTGAAGAAAAACTGTCAGAAGTTTGGATCGATTTGCCTGAGAACAGTTCTTTAGAGAATCAAGGTCTGCATAATTCACGATCATCTGATGGAAATAAAAACCACGCATTGGCAGCAGATGCGACAAGACATGTTCACTCAACAATGTCTACTCATTCAAATGTTGAACAAGAAAGACTGCAACAAGAACGTAAATTTAGTAAGGAAAACGACGTCAAAGGTGAAGATCTTTTCAGAAACCTTTCTACAGATAAAGGTATTATCAAGCAAGAAAATAACATGTCTTTCACTATTGAAACAAAAAATGGCTCATGTGGTATTGATTCTAAAATTCATCAACAAGAAGTTTTCTCCAGTACTGAAACACATTCTAAAGATAATACAAACAAAATTTTACACCAAGAGAAGAGCAACGCAGACAGTGAAGATAGGTTAAGTACGTTTAATACTTTAGAACTGTCAGATATTAACTTAACTGACGAAGAAGATGATAGAATTTCAAAAAGTAACGACTTAATCAGAGTCCTTCACTCGTTACAATCTTATGATTCTTTTGAACTGACTGATCAAGATGATCTGGAAGAAGAAACAGAAATGCAGGATTCTTCTGTTCAGGTATCAGAAGAGGATATAGTAGCTACCTGGTTAGCAACTCGTTCTTTTCTTTCTGAAAACCCACTTCCCGAAGTGGACCAACTACAATTTCATGAAAAAAACCTGCCTTGTCGTGTTTATAGTGAGGAAAATTTATACTTTCAAAACGATGAGCATTATGTCGAAGAAATAAGTGAAAAACTAGAAAGCGTAAGTCTACCAGACGACTACACAGGTGAATATGACTATTCGCAATTGCCTGTATTTGAAGAAGGTTGTGGTCAGTCTTTTTACAGCGATGGTCAACAACAAAGGTTAGAAGGGAAACGTAGTTTCTCTTTTCGTGGTAATGTCTTAGCTTTTAAATTGAAACGGTTGGCCGAACTTCGGGAACAATCCTATCAAATACGGAAAAAAATCACTGATTCAGATGCAGAGCCTATCAATAGCTCCCAAGAAAGATGGTCTACAATGTCTCGAAGACTACCTCGGTCTTTATTATCCGATGTTTCTAATGAGAACCACACATTAACTGATGAGGATCAACTCAGTGACGACACCTTAAGTATAAAGAGTGAACCAATAGAACCTACCATGAGTATCAGTCCAATGAATGAGCTACGATTAGCAGCATTCTACGAAGAACTTCATCGCATGTGTCCGCCTCCACGTTTCCCCTCCTCCTTTGCAGACTCACCAAGGACTGCAAGAAGCGATGGTCGGCTAAAGAGACTAGCTTTCACAAGTACTGGGCAAATTTACAAAACACGAAACCACAACCAGTTTGTTTACCCAAACGATGTTCAGGATGTGGGGAAATTTGATAATTACGGTAAGAGACAACTTCTTGGAGAACTCAATCATCCAGACGGAATTTCTAGCATTCAACTCAATAACCAGCCAGAAACCGATAAACAAAGAACTTCTCGGCAAGACTCAGTGTTTGGTTATCCTAAAAGAACTGGAAGTGTGGATTCGGTGCTTCGTAATTGTAATTATGAAAATAAGATAATTTCCAAGCAGGAACACGGCGATGACGTGTGGAGACTTGATACAGTTAAGTACTCTTCCTTTCAGCAGTCCGATCGAACTAATCTTTTCCCATCGCTCATTCCTCTTTTGATGGATAGAGCTACCTCGGACGACTTGAAACCAAACACCTACAAAACACACTCTCCTCACCAGCATCACTCTAACCTTGATAAGGCATCAATAGATCAGCGAGTCCGAGAAATTAAAACCTTCCCTTTGAACAATAAAAATATCAAAACAGATTTGAAAAGATCTTTATCGTGTAGTTCTTCCAAGAAAGTGGACTCTGCCATAGGACGGGCAGGAAAAAAAAGAAATCAACATATCCAAGAACAATGGGACCACCTTGATGGAACTGGAAACAGTATAAAAGAGAGTTATATTACACGCAGCTTCTCCTCGACAAACTATGATATTTCCAAAGAAATCTTTACTAGCGAAAGCAAGTTAAGCCTCCAAAGCTCAGCCCAACCAACTGTTTCCTGTAATCCATCATTTTCGTCCCCATATTCCAAAGTCACCAAAGCTAAGTTAACTGATTGTTCAAGCGATTATAGTGGCAATAGTGATGCTGCTCACCTAAATGATGAGAAAAGAAAACTCACACCTATCACAGGGAACCATTGCTCAGGAACTAGTAGTGGGTATGAGAGTATGCTGCGTGACAGCGAGAGTACATCGTATAGTCGAGACTCCGAAAGCGAAGGACCAGTAGGACTCCGAGGCAACGTACGACGGGACCATAAGAAAAAAATTTTAGGTGCTGTGCATAATTATTAATTATCATAATTTAATTTTGCATAATTAAATGTATTTCCTAAAATTATTGGTTAAGTCTTGAAACTGAAAACTACTTAAACTCAGTCATATCAAAACAATTGTAACCTTTTTTCTGACTATCAGACATACGTTCATATTTCATGCTTGATTGTTTTTAATAATGAAGCCTCAAGGTATACATCTCATGGAAAAGTATGAATAGTCTAGGTTATGAAACAATTATTTATGCCATTGACATACAACATCAAAGTTCCATTCTCCACATTTTTGTTTTTGTTGTTTTGCACTTTAATACAGTTGTAAGTGGGCAAAACAAAATCCTAGTTGTTTTTAGAAACATGGCCTCTAAGCTATTATTTGTTTTAAATAATGTGGGTTAAAACTGTTGATCGCATTTAATAGAGGGTTCCTAAACTATTATTCAATTTTAATAGAGAACCCCCTGGTATAAATACAGCTATTTTTAACAATATGTTTGTAAGCTAAATTCATAAACAGAAAAAGTTTTGATAAATATTCAAACTTACTACGCAGGCTCATATCACAGAAGTCGTTCTGCCCCTGCGCGTGCTGCTGCAGCTAATGGAAATGGGCGGTCACAAAGTCCTTCACCAGTAAATCGCCAACCCCGTCCAATGAGGGAGCAGTCTTATCGCCAAAGTAGAAGCAAAAGTGGTGATGAAGAAGTGACCTGTACTGGATTATTTTGTTGTAGAATGATGGACCTTTACTGACGTCTCTCCTTTGCATGACTGAGTTATGTATTGTCATAGGTTTAATTAATTAATCATCCGAAGACGACTAAAACTATTTTCTGGCGCTAAAAAATCAGTGTTTTTTTTTTCTTTTATAAATAGAATTAACGAAATAACACTGAAATTATTCAAAGATTTACTTGTGAAGATTTAAAAACTTTATTTTTTTTATTAAACTCGAAATGAGAGTCAAAAGTACATGCACTGTTAATAGTAGGAAAAAGAACAATGATTTTTCTACCGTCTCACTCAAGCGATTCGCCTGACTCAGGATATTTTGCCGAAGTTTTCGGTAAAAGGTAATGTTTCATCTCATTTCAGATCAATAAGTGCCAGTTCTGTTACGATAACACTTTTGTATATAACTTATATACTTTGTTTACATAGCTTTTAACGTCTTTGCTTGTTACACGCAGGGGTGTAGCCAGGAGAGGGAGTCGAATGACCACCCCAATATTCTAAGAAGTCCAAAGGACATTATCTTCTGATTTTTTAAAATAAACACATGACTTTCATATACGTCACTTAAATTTTAAAACAGTTTTTCAGGTAAAATCAATCGTTTATTGCCTTT
Organism: Limulus polyphemus; assembly: GCF_000517525.1. Classification (NCBI taxonomy): domain Eukaryota; kingdom Metazoa; phylum Arthropoda; class Merostomata; order Xiphosura; family Limulidae; genus Limulus; species Limulus polyphemus. Next base: position 145,758 of record NW_013666159.1, read on the forward strand.
CCTTTAATATATGATTACCATAAGCTTCTCTTATCTTAGTTTATCCATTTTAAGATAGTACATCTTGTTGTTATATCTTTAGATGTTCTTAAAAAGAATCTTAATTGGTTAAAGGGGAACGCAAGATAAATCACATTCAATCTTCTCTGACGATGACGTTCAGTAGGATTTTCCCTCACTTAGTGCTGTCACATTTTGTGTTATATTGTAAACAAGACTGAGAATGAATCACTTTACCAAGTAACGTTTCATTATTTCCACGTATCATCCTACGAACGTTCACTTAGTGTCGTTGATAGGTGATATATGTAGTTAATAAAAAGATATATTAAGAGGCTTAAAACCTCAATATTGTCAAAAACAACACAAAGGCCTTTCTTTTTTTTATTTCAACAAATCGAGTTATCTTTCTGGGGATTTATCTAAAACTTATATCGAGATCTCGTCTCTAAAAGTGATAAAAACAAGGAGAAAAGACGTTTTGCATAAACTTTTTTTTGTATGTCTTGCAATATATCCATGACAGAAATACTTTCATGTAGATGTGTTCCTCTTCTTCTGCTTATTTGTTCTACCTTATACGTAGCTTGTTGTTTATTCACATGCTTTACCTCTTTTTACTTCTTAAGCTCATTTTCATATAAAACAGCTTACTTTTAATGACAAAAATTAAGGTAAAATTCATTATAATATGAGATGCAATATAAAGTAAAACTGACTTTAAAAACTGATTGTTTTTTGTTTGAGAAAACATAGCATAGCTACTCTGTAAAAAAGTTGTGTTGTAAATTAGCAGAAACATTATGTTATTTCACGACACAAACGGTTTTTTTTGTGTGAATTGTAACACAATTGATTGTTTTAGAGATGTCAACACACAAGTTTTCTGTGTTTTCTAACAGTAGAAATGTCGTGCAGTTTCAGTTAAAATTGTGTTTACTTAAGCACATCGTTGTTAAGTCGCATTTTTGTTAGTTTATGTAAATTTTATAAAAATTTAACACAAAATTGTGCATCAGTCAACACAAATCTGATCTGTTTTGTTAGCCCACTAATTGTATTGTTTTTAACTTGAACTTAAAAGTCGCGTTGCTTTTTTAAAAAAAACACGAGTTTTTATAGTATGTACTAGAGCGTTTCGTGTTTCTTTGGCCACAGAAATATTGCCAAAAGCTGAAATGCCCTAAAGAAAGTCTCATTACTATATGTTAACAGCTTCCAGATTTTTAACGTTCTTTTTAACACCATCATAATAGTGTCTCGTGTTCCTTTGGCCACAGGAATATTTCCAAGAGATGGAATATCTTAAAGGAAGTCTCAATATCATATATTAACAGCCTTCCAGATTTTTAACGTTCTTTTTAACACCGTCCATATGAAATTTACAAGTAACGAAATAGACATGATGTCCTCCGCTCTACCACGTGACATCACATGTGTCTCGTGTTCCTTTGGCCACAGGAATATTTCCAAGAGATGGAATATTCTAAAGGAAGTCTCAATATCATATATTAACAGCCTTCCAGATTTTTAACGTTCTTTTTAACACCGTCATGTGAAATTTACAAGTAACGAAATAGACATGATGTCCTCCGCTCTACCACGTGACATCACATTATAATACGATATTCTTAATTTTAGCAAGTTAATGTCAGAAGAATTAAATAATCCTTAATACAACAGTGAAGGTAAACAGATATTGGTAAATACGTTCTATTTCATGGTCGAATGATCTTTTTAAGTTTAGGTTTTCTTTCTTGTTAAGAGAACACGATTTGATTCTTTCTCAAAGTTCTGACTTACTTTACTGTTCATATGAAATATTGTAATGATTTTAATGGTTCATTTATCTCTTCAGTTTTAGGTGCTCTTTGCTGAGATGAAATGGCTTAAAACACATGTTTGACTTCCGTACGTTTAGCTTTACTTTGTTATTAAGAAGAAATAGTTTAAAAACGTGTAGTTAAATTATTTCTCCAGGTTTAGTTTCCTTTGTTGTTAAAATAAATAGTTAAAAACGTATCTGATTCTGTTATATTTGCAACTTTAGGTTTTCTTTGTTGTTTAGATAAAATGGTTTCAAAGAAACTTAGTCCAATGGTTCCGCAACTTTAGGTTTTCTTCGTTGTTTAGATAAAATGGTTTCAAAGAAACTTAGTTCAATGGTTTCCGCAACTTTAGGTTTTCTTCATTGTTTAGATAAAATGGTTTCAAAGAAACTTAGTTCAATGGTTTCCGCAACTTTAGGTTTTCTTCATTGTTTAGATAAAATGGTTTCAAAGAAACTTAGTTCAATGGTTTCCGCAACTTTAGGTTTTCTTCATTGTTTACATAAATTGGTTTCAAAGAAACTTAGTTCAATGGTTTCCGCAACTTTGGGTTTTCTTTTTCGTGAAGATAAGATGTTGATTTCTGCAACTTTATATTTTCTTTATTATTGATATGAAATGATTTAAAATTTACAATGTTTTAATTACTTATGCTAGTTTAGGTTTTCTGTGTAGTCGCTATAAAATGGTTTAAAACACGTGATTAAATTATTTCTCAGAGTTTGTTTTTACTGTGTTGTTAAGATGACGTAGTTTAACAGCGCGTGATTAAATTATTTTTCAAATTATAGTTTTACCTTGTTGTTTACATTTACTAGTTTAAAAAACACGTGATTAAATTATATATTTAACTTTTCTCTGTTACTGAAGTAAAATGACTTAAAACACGTGTTTTAATTATTTCTGCAAGTTTGGCTTTACTATGTTGCTGAGATGAAATAATAAAACGTGTAGTTAAAGGATTTCTCAAAGTTTAATTTTTTTGTTGTTGAAATGAATTGTGTAAAAGTACACAATTCAATAATCTATAGAAGTTTAGATTTTCTTTGGTGTTGAGATAGAATGGTTTAAAAACACGAGGTTCAATTATTTCTGCAAGTTTTGATTACTTTGTTGTTAAATAAAATATTTAAAGAAAATATGTTTTTGTTGTTGTTGTGACAAAATAGTCTAAAAGGCATTACAGAATTGTCACCGTTGTTTGTATGAAATAGTTTGAAAACATATATTGAAATGACCGCTCTGAGTTTAAGTTTTCTTTGTTATCGAGATAAAATTGTCGAAAACACGAAGACTATGAAACAAGAGACGACACTGTTATAGGAACCTCCGAAAGAGACAATACTGCCTGTCTAAGAATATTTAATGTCTGTTACTTATGTTTTCTAGAACGTGGTTTTTATTACATGTAGAACAGAGCTAGCAAGAATGATTTATTATGGTTTCATTCTTGTTAACAAAATTAATCTCCATTTGAGTTTTAAAGCACATTGCTCCGAGTTATAGACATTTCAACTGAATTACCAGCTAAAACCAGAATTTCCGAAAATAGATTGGCGTAGAATCGGTTGACTTTCAACTTCAAGGCCATAATATTAGTATGTACATTTGGAATTGAAAACAACCAGATCTTTTTTTTATATATACATATGGAGTTGTAGAAAGTTAGTTTTATTAGACTTAAGTCCAAGGTCGTGGCAGCTATATGACATTTGATGAGTGTTTCTAACACATACCTTTTTTTATAAGCCCGTAAATGTGTTTTCTCTGTATGATCAGGTTGTAAAACAAAACACTTAGCGCCAGATTTTTATAGGATGTCTGGAAATCAACTTAACAAAAATAAACATATTGAATTTATTAAAAAAAATTTTTACTTCAGTTTACTGATATTTTATGTTTATCATGAGACAAGTAATATAAAAAAATTGCACACGAGTTGATGTTATATGTTATAAAGAATGCTGTTATGTCAAGACATCTGTCGTTAGGCACCAAATTCGTATTGCATGGTGAGTCACTGTTATAGCGAGACACCTCCCGTCAAGCGCCGACTTTGTGTTGCATCAAGTGTAACAGTTATCTGGTTATCTCAAGATCCCTACTGTCAAGCGCCGACTCACTGTTGCGTCAAGAATCAGTGTTATATCGAGACACCAACTGTTAAGCGCCGACTCAGTGTTGTTTCAAGGGTCTGTTATATCGAGACACTACCGTTAATCACCTACTCAATGTTGCGTCAAGAGTAAAGGTTATCTCAAGATACCTATTGTTAAACACCGACTCCGAGTTGCATCAAGAGTCACTGTTATATCAAGATACCTACCGTTAAGCGCCGAATCAGTGTTGCATCAACAGTCAGTTATATCGAGACATTTACCGTTAAGCACCAACTCAGTGTTGCATCAAGAGTCACTTTTATATCAAGATACCTACCGTTAAGTGCCGACTCCGTGTTGCATCAAGAGTCACTGTTATATCGAGACATTTACCGTTAAGCACCGACTCAGTGATGCATCAAGAGTCACTATTATATCAAGATACCTACCATTAAGCGCCGACTCCGTGTTTCAGTTATCTCAAGACACCTACCGTTAAGTGCTGCTTCAAGAGTCACTGTTATATCAAGATATCTGTCGTTAAACTTCGGAGTTGGTTCTTACTACTTTGGAATAGCATTAAATGTTTGTATCCTCGGTACACGCAGGTGTATATAATATTATTATCCAGTTTAAACTAATGTTTTCCGAACACCGTTGTCAAATGTTATTTTCAGCAAGTTTTGTATATGTATGTCGTGCATAGGTTTAAGTCAAACCACACAAAACTAGGCGTAAACTGAGTGTTAGTAATATCTATAAAAGAAAGTTTTGTTTTACAAAGGTGCCAATTGTAATGCCATACCTTACAGCACTCAGGTGAGTTTTGTATAAATCCAGGTCAAATATTTCTAGCTTTAATTCCGACAAAAAGAAATAATATGAGTAAAATTACTGTGAATTATATATATATATATAATTATTTAACACTACGGTTTGGTTTTAAACGTGTGATTTCAATAGTATATCTTAGTAATTTAATACAACGCCTTAACATGTAGGAATAACTATTTATTATAAATTATCTGTTTAAAGTTATTGTGAAAATATTTTTACAGACTCAACTTATAGTTATTTAAAGATATATTCAATAATAGTTTATCCCTTTGTTTTAACTTGATTTTCCGCAGACGAAACTTTTCATCATTTGTTTCATTTCGTGTATAGTTCTGTAGTCAACAAGTACAACGTGAGTAGCACGTGATACGTCACAGCAAGAGCCTGCAATACACTTCTTCACCTAACCCATATATATAATTCCACGCTTAATGTAATGAAACTGCAATTTCGACAGAAATAGGAAAAAATTTGAAAGTGTGTGTACCAAAATCGTTAAAGAAGAAGAAGCTTAAACGGTTCATTAATTTATTACTCTTCTGTGTTTATTCTTTCAAGTTAACTATACAAGCAAATGAGATAATTGCATGTTGTTCGTGTAGGGAATCATGGAGTTTACATTATCTTAGACGCTTAGTGAGTAAACGAGGAAGGGGTCTTTATAAATCACTAAGTTCTAAAAATATACAGATTTTTTAAATGGTATTTACTGTCCTTCAATACTTTGTTTCAGTGATGGTAGTGATAATTTAGTTACAATTTTATTTAAGTTTAGTTTGTATTGGGTTGTTTAAAAATATAGAGAAAATTATAAAAGTGCTTTTGAAACAGTAAAATATTTATTAATTTTGTATACTAAAAATGTATTAGTTATTTGTCCAAAAATAAAATAGTTTTGTTTGACAAAAAATAAGTCACTTTATGAGAACCTCCATCTAATTTATCGGATTGACCTATCTTTCGCTGTGATAACTGTTAGCGTGAAGTAGACTTCACGAGATGCTAGAAGATCTCTTGTTTGAATACAGCCTGTAATTAGTTCAAATATGTTAGCAGAACATTATGGTGAAAAATGCGATTCAAGTTCCTTCGAATTCTCCATTGCACTTAAATTCAATTATTGCGTTGGTCTAGGAAATGACTGAATTCAATGTCATTCTTTTCTAAGTAACTTCAGACGTACTGTTTATTACATTATTATCTTGGAAGAGGTAGAAGTGTAACATTATGGGGTGGACAAGATCGACGAAAACTTTCAGGTTATTCAACCTTCTAAAGAAATAAAAAAAAACACAATCCCTATCACGAGAACATTTCCCACACTATTATACTACTTCCAAAATTTTACAGTCTTACGTTGCATACTACGTATTTTTATCCTACGTCAGTGCAGAAAAGGGTGAAAAAGTGATTTTATTTTTGTTTGAAGTTAAGCACAAAGCTACACAATGGGCTATCTGTACTCTGCCCACCACGAGTATCTAAACCCGGTTTCTAGCGTTGTAACTCCGCAGACATACCGCTGTGCCACTGGGGGGCGAAAAGTTTGTTTGTTTTTAATTATGCACAAAGCTACACAATGGGCTATCTGTACTCTGCCCACCACGAGTATCTAAACCCGGTTTCTAGCGTTGTAACTCCGCAGACATACCGCTGTGCCAC
>NW_013666159.1:152972-155851 GCF_000517525.1 Limulus polyphemus
TGGGATTGACCGTCACATTATATTCATGAAAGGTCGAACATGTTTGGTGTGACAGGGATTCGAACCAGCGACCCTCAGATTACGAGTCGAGCGCCTTAACCACCTGGCCATGCCGGACCGTCAATGGAAAATATCAGTTTAATGATAAATTGATGTTCATTAAATCGCTTTCAATCTGGTTTATATTTGTACGGCCTAAAAGTCGCTAAATGGCATTTTTTCTAATTCTCAAACTGTTGCTAAAATACTGTTAAAGTATGGAGAATCGGAGTGAACTAAAACCGAAACAACTCGAGAACTCTGTGAAAAATAAATTAAAATGGAGTTGACTGTAAAAAATAAATGGAAATTTAGTATGGCAATGGATGTAAAAGCGAGGTGATAAAGTTGAACTACACAGAATTTATTCGTAAAAAAAGGTTTGCCAGGCAAATACTTGTATATGTTGTATAACAAACTCGTAAATTATGCGCCGATGGATTATTCAACTACTGTGAAACACGCAGTAGATACACAGAACATATATCCACGTGAACCTAAAATAGATACACACACACACGTATAACCATGTGAATCTACGATTGATACACAGCACGTATAACCATGTGAATCAACGATTGATACATAGCACGTATAACCATGTGAATCTACGATTGATACACAGCACGTATAACCACGTGAATCTACGATTGATACACAGCACGTATAACCATGTGAATCAACGATTGATACACAGCACGTATAACCATGTGAATCTACGATTGATACACAGCACGTATAACCATGTGAATCTACGATTGATACACAGAACATATGTCCACGAGAACCTAAAATAGATACACACACACGTATAACCACGTGAATCTATGATTGATACACACACACATATAACCATGTGAATCTACGATTGATACACAGCACGTATAACCATGTGAATCTACGATTGATACACAGAACATATGTCCACGAGAACCTAAAATAGATACACACACACGTATAACCATGTGAATCTATGATTGATACACACACACATATAACCATGTGAATTTACGATTGATACACAGCACGTATAACCATGTGAATCTACGATTGATACACAGCACGTATAACCATGTGAATCTACGATTGATACACAGAACATATATCCACGTGAATCTACGATTGATACACAGCACGTATAACCATGTGAATCTACGATTGATACACAGCACGTATAACCATGTGAACCTTGCAGCTGGTATATCTTGGACTGAATCATCTTTGTTAAGTTAATGATACCATTATTATATCTGCAATAGGATGATCTTCACAACATCAAAATATATACTTTCTTGTCAGGATATTAAGATCTATCTGATCAATCTGTTAACATTTCAAAACAGATTCCTTGACCTCCGACCTCTTTCGGACATTTTTGTTTTTGAACATTTCCACTCTTGTAGTCTAAAGTTTGTCACACTTGACAAGCCTGTTCAGCCATCTTTTTCCTCGGTCAGTTGACATCCACAGACGAAGTTAATTTTTTATGCGCCTTTAAACAGCTGTTCAAGCAAATTATTTAATCATGACGCACTCGCTAGACGAGTACTCGCTTCCACACTCCATTGAAAGTAGCAGACATATTTACAGAACAATTATGATGTGACTCTATCTTCAGAGGTGCCCCCCAGTGGCACAGCGGTATGTCAGCGGACTTACAACGCTAAAAACCGGGTTTCGATACCCGTGGTGGGCAGAGCACAGATAGCCCTTGTGTAGCTTTGTGCATAGTTAAAAACAAACAAACTATCTTTAGATTTATAGAACTGAAGGAAACAGTGAGTCATAATATTTTCAGTTTCATTTACATATGCAAATCAACAGAGTTATACAAGTGTGTGGGTGAATGTACAAATAAAGTGGACAGTGGGTAAATAATACATAATGTAGTATATTTGTTAAACAAACATATTGTCTGGCAACGATCATAAGCTCTTTAAAAAAAGTCGCGTAATTAACGTATTACATAAATAGTTTTATGATTCTGGCATTAAAAAAAAAACTTCTGATTTGAAATAAACAGTTTTAATTTTAATGGTTCTATATTTGTATCCCACGTTCTTAAATTTGATATCGAAGAAAAAGGTAGCAGTATCTGTTTAACGTGAAGAAATTCTTCGAAACCATGGAAGAAGTGCAGAGAGAACTGCGGTAATATACCTTAAGTTATGCAAATGCAAATTTGTACAGAATTGCCGCCAAAAACTTGACCTTTATTGTGTAAAGTTGTCGTAATAGCACCTCAACAAAATCATCACCATAAAAGTCATAACTTATAAGCGAAGACTATTGAGTTTCACTATATAATATTAGTTTTCTTTCCACCAGCCCAGTGTGAACTTAAAAATCTGACAGGCATACGCAGAATTAATGTTGGTATTTAATAGTTTTTATTGAATTGGTCCTGTGTTTGTCAGCGTCTTATATTTGATGCTGATTCAAACTAAATTATCTTTTAACGCTTATAATTTATAACATTTTTACTTTGCTGCTTAAATCTTATTTTGATAATCGTTTCAACGAATTATTTATTCCTCATTCTAAGCAATTCTAATATTATATCAAATAACTAGTTTAGGCTATCGAGCAGTTATTCAGCTTTGTTCTTCCCCAATGATAGTTTCTTATCATTTTGTAAGAGTAAAAGATCTTTGAAAATAACTATAAAACCGTTATCTTGCTTTAATGACAAATGATATTCTGATATTTATCACAGAAACTCGTAATTATCGCTCTACATCTTTCATGTGTGACGGATTTATTATTATATATTTATTTTAATATCGATGTTTGTTTAAATTAAATTTATATTTAGAAATGTAAATAACTTGTTAAATATG
>NW_013666159.1:156653-162212 GCF_000517525.1 Limulus polyphemus
AATTATTGTAATAACCGTTACTGTAAATTGTGTTATTATTTGTGTATTAAAATATATTTGTATAAAAAAAGAAAACTGTGTGTATCAATCTTGTTGGCAAATATCATAAATTGCAGATATATTGGCATTAATTTACTTACTAAATTTAAATCATCATTTAGCTCGGTTTTAGACTATTCAAAATTGTAATACGTAGCACATGTTATAATTCATGTACATGAAACTGCAGACAAAAACTTGATTTCTTTTTATAAAACACTACTGTCGGTGTAATATCAATCTTTTTTTTGGTGTATTATGTCGTACCTAAAGTCAATGTATATGTCCCTCATATACGCATCAATTTGAATGTGTAAGTTTGTTTGTCTAATATAACGAAAACACTAAAAACTTTTTAAAAAAGCAGTATGGGACTTTTACTTGTACGAAAACTTATGTAATATCAAACTCACAACTGTAAAAGTACGCCAGGTTCTCATGCACTGCATTGTTAACATGGCTAGCGTAATACTACACAAATTAATAAACGTTACACATGTGAAAATACCACACTTATCCGGTTTAGCTTTTATTTATAAAATATTTCTTTTAGCTCTTTCATTCTTTGTTTGGCATTCACGTTTTTTTTGTTTTGTTTTTTTCTTTTATTCAACCACCTATAATGAAACAGATAGTGTTGAAATTTAGGGGTTGAGAGGGAGTTATCCTGCTCCATCAACTTGGGCTGCTGAGAGTTGAAATATCCTCAAATGGTCATGGTATTAGTAACATACGTAGTACGTAGTTGTGGTTAAAAAGTCTCTGCTTTATATAGTATTTATACACAAAGTATTCAAATCGCTTATAAAATTAAAATTACTGTTTTTATTGATAACTTTGTTATACTGATGAAAAAAGAAAGTTTAACGTATTAATTGGCGTCGACTGTTATAAGGTTAAGTATATTTCTTGTGCCTTCTACTCCATGTGTTTATCGTAAGGTTAAGTATATTTCTTGTGACTTCTACTCCACGTGTTTATCGTAAGGTTAAGTATATTTTTTGTGCCTTGTACTCCATGTGTTTATCGTAAGGTTAAGTATATTTCTTGTGTCTTCTAGTCCACGTGTTTATCGTAAGGTTAAGTATATTTCTTGTGTCTTCTACTCCACGTGTTTATCGTAAGGTTAAATATATATCTTGTGCCTTCTACTCCACGTGTTTATCGTAAGGTTAAGTATATTTCTTGTGTCTTCTACTCCACGTGTTTATCGTAAGGTTAAGTATATTTATTGTGTCTTCTACTCCACGTGTTTATCGTAAGGTTAAGTATATTTATTGTGTCTTCTACTCCACGTGTTTATCGTAAGGTTAAGTATATTTCTTGTGTCTTCTACTCCACGTGTTTATCACAAGGTTAAGTATATTTCTTGTGTCTTCTACTCCACGTGTTTATCGATATAATTGAATTTGTGTGCTAATTTGTACATTGTTTTTCATACAATAGAATGCATTTGATCGGTGACGTTTGATCTCTTGTATTCAAATTTTGTAATAAAAAGCATTTAACAAAGTTTAGAATTTTACTGAGGGAAAATCTTGCCTTACAAATATTTAAACATTCTTTGAAAAGGTTATTGCTTATGTAGATGATGGTATGGGTGTAGATTTGATGTATCTGGATTTTCAGAAAGCATTTGACAAGGTACCACATTAAAGGCTTGAAAACATTAACTCTGTAGGTGTGGGGGATAAGTTAGCAAGATGAATAGAAGAGTGGCTGGATGGAAGAATGCAAGGGGTTGTTACAAATGGAGTTCAGTCAAACTGGATTAATGTCACAAGTGGGGTAACTCAGGGCTCAGTCTTAGGACCTTTGCTCTTTTTTGATTTCCATCAATGACATAGATGAAGGTATAGTCAATAAATTACTTAAATTTGCAGATGATATTAAGGTATTGGGTGTTGCTAACTGTGAAGAGGATGCTGCTGATTTACAAAAGGATTTAGATCATTTAGTGAGTTAGGCAAATAAATGACAGATGGGTTTTAATTGTAATAAATGCAAGATAATGTATGTGGGTTATCATAATTTGAATTATAAGTATAATTTGGATGGGAATAACCTTAATAGTGCTATGAAGGAAAGGGATCTTGGTGTAATAATCGATCAGTCTCTAAAGCCATCCAAGCAGTGTGCTGTTGCTAGTGCAAATAGGATTTTAGGTTGTATCTATAGAAATATTGAATACATGTCAAAAGAGGTTATACTTTCTTTGTACGGGTCATTGGTTAGGCCACATTTGAAATATTGTGTTCAGTCTTGGGCTCCTTACCTTAGGAAGAACATTGAATTGTTGGAAAGGGTTCAGAGAAGGGTTACCATAATGGTGCCTGGGATGGAGGGGTTGTCATTCGACGAGAGGATGAAATCTCTCAAATTGTTTTCTCTTGAAAAAAGAAGAGTTAGTGAGAATAGGAGGATTATGGGACACAAATATAATTTTGGCAAGGTAGGAGTCATCTTCAGCTAAGACAGTTTCATTTTTCTAACAGGGTGGTTGGCTTTTGGAATGGGTAGCCTTCAGATGTTGTAGAGACAGTAAATTTAAGTGAGTTTAAGAAAAAGCTTGATAAGTATATGGATGAAAAGGGCTGGGTTTAAAAAAGATTATTTTATTTTTTAATTATTTTAATTTAGTTTTAAAGATGGAACAACTGAGATGGACCAATAGGTCCCATGTTGTCCCAAAATATTATGTTATGTTATGATGTAAAAAAACATTTTTACATGAGTAGATATAAAGTGAAATAAAAAACGGTTCTACAACCTACAAGAGAACGCGAGAATAACTTTGAATATATAAGGTTATATTTATTTATTTCAGCATCCCAGGGATATGATATCGTTGTGTGATTTGAGTATCCTTTTTTCAGTAATATTATTAATCATGTTCATGTTAAGCAAAGGATGTCATAAAATTCTAAGAGTTTAGTGACTGTAATAATAAACATTTTGTTCGTATCTTTTTGAACTTTGTCTTGTGTCAATCTCTGCAGTGCAAATGCTGTAATACACAGAATGTTGCAACAACAAAAATCGTCAACTTTTATTACTCAAATTATTAATTTAGTAAGAACTGACAGACGACAGTCTCGGGATCTTTTGAAAGTAATTCGTACTTAAAGTTTTCTGAACAACTTTCAGCTCATACTGTTAAATGATTTCCTGACAATTGATCCGTTATTCATAATTGTTTCACATTTAACATAAAACTATACATAATGATAAAAAGTAAGAAAAATTAAAACAGGTTTGAAAAATTACATTCAAACTGTTATGTATAAGTAAACAAATATTTTAGCTTTTCGTAAAACTAAGTGATATAACATTTAGTGAATTCACACAATCAGTATTATACGATAAATAAAAGCATTTCTTCTTGTCATTTCGTTTTAATTTAAACCTTAATGATTTGTTATAACATTACATACGAAATTACGAAGGATAATTAATAATAATTAATAATATTCATTAGCTAAGCTTCGAAATTCGAAGCCGCGCTTTGCTGAAAAAAAGGAATAAAAACAAGTACACATTAGTCGTTCTAGTGACTGCAAGTGTAATTACTTTAAAGGTTTGTTTATACCAATCACTATACCGAGTCGAAATGAAAATTGAACAAAAACTCTCAATTCAGACGCGTATCTGAACTTTTGAAATGTTTGTTTTCAGAACCATTGTCATTTTCTACGGAAAATCTTGTTTTTGTTTCGAATCCACAAAACAGATCCAGAGTAAAAAAATATGTAGCATCTGTGTTTGTTACGTCTAATACTGAAAGTTTAAACATGTTATTATATAAGTATAAGAGCAGCTGTTTGCTGAATATTTTTTTCTGTATGCTTAAAAATAAAGGAACATTCTGCAGTGGGTCAGCGGTAAGATTATGGATTTGCAACACTAAAAATCCGGGGTTCAATTCCACGCCTATTGTGTTGCTTTGCACTAAAACAAACAAACATTCGATGTCTATTTACAAAAAAGATACCAAGGTTCGAATCTCAAGTATAAACTACAAATTAAATTTAATGAAAAAGTAAATACAACTTTTTGTTATATTTCAAGTTTTTAATCACGATATAGGATACGACTATGTAAGTAATTGCTATCGAATATGTTCTTGGTATACAACTGACAATTACGATTATCAATATCAGTTAATTTTTTCTAGATTAATTACATCTAAATATAGAAAACAAAAATTGGATGAACTCTCTTATTGGTCGTGCTTTATCACTTCAATACGGCTATCTGATAAGTTGCTAAAACTTACTTGATTAAGCCAGTTCTAATAATAAATAATAATAATAGATATTTTGATTATTCTCTTAAATCTAAAAATACGTTTTGATCTTATGTAGGACACAATCTGATAGAAAAGCTTCGAGTAAAAGATACTGCCTTTAAAAGTTGAATACAACATTTAACCAAAATAATACAATTTTGAACCTTTGAGAACATATTAATGTCCATGAAAACTTTCTACAATAAAAACACATTTCTTGTTTATTATTTGAGTGAAAGTGAATTACGTTAATTTCAAAAATATGTTAGGGTTTTAGTTACACGTGGCTGTCGATACAAGTCATGTGATTTACCTTCTCCCATTGTAGGGCATGATCGTGTATGTCCATGGAAAAATCAACCGAGAATATCTCTGAGTTATTATCATACAGTTTAATAACCCAAGAAACCACAAGAAAAGTGGCAGCATTAGTAGGAAACGCTCTAAGAAGAGTGGAACTTAGGCCTCTTGTGAAAACTCTCCATCCCTCCTGGTGATAGCTTTTCGTTACACAATCTATTATTCCGTTGTATTGGCGGAAGTTAAAGAGACCATCAGCCTGTAATCTGGACTTCACTAGGTCAATGGGATAAGTAACCACCCAGGAAAATGTACCTGCTAAGCCACCAGCTACAAGCAGATGAAATGTACCGATATTATTTTCATCATCCGAAAAAATATGAGTGAGAAACTCATAGGCTGTGAAACATGACGCGAATCCTGGAGCGTCCCTGAGGACCGTGCAACCAAAACCCCTGACAATGCCTCGAATTCCTTCCATACGGAATGATTTCACTAAACAGTCCAGCGGACTACTGTACGTGTACAATAGTTTTGTAGAATGTAGAAATCGAGGCTTTACTGCATGCTTCCCTTGAAGCTGCATCCGGATTTTGGCTAACTCCATAGGGCTACAAATGACACTTTGAATCGTTCCTGCTGTCGCACCAGCAATCATGTGGCTCGTGAGGGATTCGGAATTAGAAAATGATCGCTGAACATTACCATGGACACCAAAAACAATGGCATTAATGAAGGCGAGACTGCACATTGGGGAAGACATGCCCTTGTAGAGGCCACTTATCTAGAATATAGAAAATATTAGAAAAATGCCATATCACTTAATTAATGATAACTATATTGTATATATTGTGGTTTAATTATACTTTTAATCTTTGGCAATTTATACTATTACACCCGAATGGTTGCATCCCACCTCAAGAGTAAATTGT
>NW_013666159.1:163170-194643 GCF_000517525.1 Limulus polyphemus
TCGGAACGAAATTACGGAAAGTTAATTAACAAACGGAGACGTAACAAAACCATACAACAGGTGTGATGTACACTGGCGTTTGAGAGTTAAAATCATTTACCCTACATAATGTGCTGGCAAGCGAACTGAAGAAATTTAGGTTACATTTCGTAGTTACGGTAAAAGTAGACAAGATTTGAATTGTATAGTGAAAACTGTAAAAAAAAAAAAGTTATTATAAGTTAGTCAACGAATTCTCTCAACACGGAATGACTTAACCAAACAATTGAAACATTGTTGCGTCCAGTTTGGTGGAGATCCACGAAGAGATCGGAAACAAGTAATAAAAACTCTGACTCGACGGCAAATAATGTTTATGTAAATCTTGAAAAATAAATTTGGAATGCAAATTTTAAGTACATTATATCGTATGCTACAGCTAATTTGACATTAGAACGTAAAATTCATCTTAAGCTAGCTGGTGTATAAAACGTGCATAGTTTAATATGTGGCGTCATCAAGGAGGAGAACAATTCAAGGTCAGGTAATGAACGGAGAATATGAACACTTTCTGATTGACGTGCAAAAATACTACAAGGATAAGAGAAGAGATGAGTACTAAGATAAGATGACCATAGTGAGAGGGTGGTCCACTTTGGTAGGATAGAAACACCTTAACGACTACTCAGATCAAAGATAATAACATTGAAATATTATATCTGGATCATACTTTACACAATAGTGAGAGGGTGGTCCACTTTGGTAGGATAGAAACACCTTAACGACTACTCAGATCAAAGATAATAACATTGAAATATTATATCTGGATCATACTTTACACAATAGTGAGAGGGTGGTCCACTTTGGTAGGATAGAAACACTTTAACGACTACTCAGATCAAAGATAATAACATTGAAATATTATCTCTGGATCATACTCTACACAACCATGTACCTCAATATTAGGCTTCAGGATTTACGGGTCCGATAGGATACCCCACCACCTACCAATAAGACAAATAATAATTTTACTGTTATGATTTTAAACAGCATAATATGGATATCTTTAATTATCAAGCTCAAAACCAGTTAACTAGGTTGCTTTAATATTACAAATATAGCCGTCTTGGGGTTGAACAGATCTGAAAAATATTATAAGAAATACAGCAGAGAAATCTAAGGTCGGAAAAACGTACTTTATTAGAACCCCACTCTCTGTTTAGTTAGCACATAAAAAAAACGTTAGATTGGAAAGAAGGAACGACTCATTCAGACAAAAGCAACTGCAATAAGAGTTATGGGAAACTTAAAGAACATCATTAAAGATTAAAAAAAATGTTGCTCTACTATTAAGTATTGATTCTTTCTTATAATTCTAGTCATTTGGTATGAATACCTCGTGGTTTGTTTAAAAAATACTACAAAAACTTAGCTGTAGTGTAAAATCTTAGTCTGATGGTAAGTGAAGTAGCTATTACTAATACTCTAATTAGGGTTAATCTTACCGATTCTTTTTTAATGATAGAAGAGAAACAATGAAATGTTCCTCTGAATAAAGGCTTACTAGCATCTTGGGTCTGGAGATGGACCTAGAAAGGAGAACAATATGGAATTCTCAAACTAAAACACTTTCTTTCACTAAAAATTTTACAAAAGACAAAATGTATGCAATCTATGCTTGAGTTTCAAATACTGCTACTTTATTCTTCCAGAGAAAGATGTTATTGTGAGTGACAAGTTGTGTTTGACCGTTTCTACGGAAACGTATATCTTAGAAAACACCCATTTTCAATTAATTAAAACTCGTCTGTATTATATATATAGCCCAACCAACCTACTTTTTGGCCCACAAGGTTTCTGACAGACAGCAATATTGTCAGAGGTTGAAATATGCCTTAATAAACAGGGAAAGAATTAAATATTGTACAAAGGCCCATATTAATATGATTCGTTTAACCCTTTAAGAGACTTTTTATGAAACTTAAAATACAGTTATAACAGTGTTTATCCTAAGAGCGCGTCCAATTATATGGTTAAGCCACTGTTGTTTGACTATCACAAGGTATCGGTTATCAGTATAAAAATGAGAATGTCTCACGTTAACAGTCGTGTGATATATCATACAAATGAGAATTCTCGTGGTAACTTTGTCTGTCTGTTTGAGAGCAAAGCCACATGGGGCTATCTGCAACGTCCAACGCGTGGAATCGAACCCCGGATTTTACTATTGTTAGTCCTCTGTCCCATGTGGGGACCTCATGATAACAATGTGATGTTTACTCATCTTATTTTTCCCCGGTAGAGTGTTTTTAACAGCTTCCGTCCCTTAACTTAGTTCAACTTTGAAAATTTTGTATTTTCTTGAAATCAAAACATTTGGACATAAACGATGTACTTCTGAGTTTAAGTAACATAGTGTTTATTGTTTTCAATATTAATTTTATTTAAATTAAGTTAATTGTTTGTTTGTTTGTTTATAATTATGCACAAAGCTACACAAGGGCTATCTGTGCTCTGCCCACCACGGATATCGAAACCCGGTTTCTAGCGTTGTAAGTCCGCAGACATGCCGCTGTGCCACTGGGGGACCATTAAGTTAATACTAGTTAATACTGATACGGCGTTATTATGTTGATTTACTCAGAGCAAATAAAGTTCGTTCCTCGACATATAGAAAAGAAGCTGTAAAGAAAAAATGCTAAAACTAAAACCTTAGCTGAGTAATACACTTCAAAAACTAGAAAGTAAAATTCACTTAAACAAATTCGACAACAGTAATGTTTCAGAAAGTTAAAAATTGTCTTGTTAAAAACATGTTGAAAAGATACGGTATTCAGTTCAAAATTGTTACGACATAATTTCTAGTCCAATTAAGGAGCGGAATACATTCATCTTGTTTATGCATGTGTACGTCATCAGATGCAACTGAACAAAATGAGACCAGTTTGTACAACCTTCGCTACATAATATTTTTAATTAATATTTTGATCTCAATTATGATTTTTATTCGAATGCTCAAGCAAAGCTACACAAGGAGCTATCTGTGCATAGCTGTCCATAATTTGAAACGGGTAAGAGGGAAGGCAGTTTATGTACAGCACCCACCGCCAATCTTTATTCTACTAGCGAGATTTGACTGTCAATTTTATAGTGCACCCATAGCCTCACAAGTATGGAGCACGTTTTTTGCGGCAACGGACGCGAACCGTGAATCCATTGACAAGCAGTCCAGGCACGCTAAGCAATAGACAACACCTAACACACACAACTGCGCTATGAACTATGTGAATATTTTCAGTTCTTGGAAACATTAACTAATAAAACAAACTTTCTACATTACTGTCATGTTTGCCGTCTCAAAAGAATTAAAAATTTAATTCGTAAATAGTTGGCCTGGTCGTTGACTGGAACTTAAAACTTAGTCAATGTGTTGTTTTTCTAGGAAAGATAAGTTATAAACAGGAAGTGAGGGCATTTTAGTTTTATAAGATCGAATATCATCTATTTGAAAACTTGAAATCGACCAGAAGAAAAACCCACCGTGATGTGATTAAACATCTACATCTGGGACTTTAGTAGCCGTCATAGTTCATTTACTTGTACGTTTTTCCTATTTTAATACATCTTTTGGAAGAGAAGAAAACATTAAAGTAGATGCCTTGAACTTTAACTTTATCATGAGGGAAACTACGTTAATCTCGTTTATAATGCAAAGTTGAGGTATCATCATTAATCCGCAATAAAACATTATGTTTGTGAGAAGGCAAATAAAATTATGGAATTTTTGGAAAACACTTAAACGTAAGAACAGTTTGAAAACAGCACAGGTTGAATCGTATGATACCCGAATTATATTGGTGATTTATTTATTTAGTTCGCCCTTGTTTTATAATAGCAAATCAGATACAAAAATAGTCAATGATTCTTTTAAGTTTCCTCTCAAAGTAAAGTTGATATCAAATGTAAAAAAAAAACCTTGTTTCAAAACATCATAAGAACAACCATTACAAATTGTAAATATGTAGTTTAAGTATTTCTTTTTTCTTCTTTCTTTCCTGAATTTAGTAAAACAAACATTTGATAATTTTCTTCATAATAGTTTATTAATTTTCGTATAAACAATGTTACGTCCATTACAAATATTATTTGTCAATAATTCATTGCTGTGAAGTTTATTATAAATATATTTATGCGGTTTAATTTAACATAAACAGATCTCAGGCAGACAAGCCTAACGAGCTATCTCGAGCCCCTCCAGACTAACGGTTCCCAACATTTTATGCTGCGTACTCCCAGTCAGACCTTTCAGCCAGTGGCGTACCCCTGACCCATATAATTCTAAACAACTTAACAGGCCCCCCTCACGAGCTAATGGGGGACATTTTTGTTAAAAACAAAAAAAACTACCCAATCTAGTTTTTCTTAATCTGAACTGAAACTTTTTGAGATTTTTATTGGCTAAAAGAAGACATTTCCCGCACTCTTTTAGCGTTGGGGGTGCAAAAAGTGATTTGAAATGGTAAGGTGACTGAAATCCGTCAGCGCATCACGAATTTAACGGTCAAGCACAAGAAGCATGGAAGCATATGTATTCAAGAACAGTTTAGAACTACCTTGGTAGATGTTGTGCAGCAAGCCTGTAGCTGCTTACAAAGTGTTCTACTCTGTTCATCCTATTGCTGACTATCATGATGCTACGACCTTCCTTATCGAATGATAAGTGAAATCGTCCATATCTCAGTTGAAAGCTAAACATAAAAAGATAATAGCAGAAGCATAAAAGGTTGGCAATTGCTTAATTAATGATGCTGAGAATGTGGCTTTATTGATATATATACTGAATTTACTCCCAGCGGGCAGACCTTAGTACTAGCTAAAATGGAGACTTGAGGATGCTGTATTGCTCTTAAAAATTTTAACTTAACAAACGAAAACTTCTCTCGAATAAGAGACTCCAAAACCATCATCTTTGGAAGTTTCCGGATTGAGCTTACTTTTAATATTCAACAAATTGTAATGTAAAGACACCCCTTGACTCCTGAGGGACGTGTTAAAATTGGTTTCTTGCGTTAGACATACAGTCCTTTACTGACCACTAATAATTTAAAATACTGTTACGTATCTGCTTGTTTGTTAATTTCCGGTATGAATTCTTTCCGAGGAACTTCAGCGATACAAGTCCTCTCTTGATTAAAACTAGTTTATTCTTTCTCAATACAAACTTTGTAATACACAGAATTTCCACAGTCAGGACGTTTCTAAACTTAACTACTTTTATAATACACGCTATAAATCACAGTAATTCACACACTGTACTTCGGTGCCTACTCTTCTCTTGACTCAATTATCTATCTCTTCAATCCCGCTGGTTTTTCTCGCCAGGCTCATATACTAAAAAGAGGGTGTCTCGAATGCACTCGGGCCTTCATGATCATTCGAGAAACTCTAGCGCCATGCTCCCAGAGTCGCGTGACTTCCGCTGTCGTAACAATGTTTGTAAGCAATGTACCCTCATCTCCAAATATTAGAGGAAGCTTCTCGATTATTGCGTCGTCATCATTAGCATCTTTCTCTAGCAAACATGTAATCTATAAAATGACAAGTATAGCTTACAAAAGTAGCACAGACTCATATAGTTTCAATTTACTCTTTCTGACTATAAGTTTACCTGAAAGTACCACACTTTTACCTGTGTAACAGGGACAGCACACGTTTACGACCTTGAGATATCCAATCAACGAGAATGTTATAACTACATGTACAAACTCCATGGAAATTTATAAAAAAAACAAAAACATTACATGAATATACCTTAATAAAAATGTATTCTATACAAGTTAAGGAAGGGTGAAATTCATGACTATTCCAGTCATTACAAAAGTAGACCAGAATAATTTAATTAAAATAATAATAAGGAAGAATATTGCGTTAATGGTAAGAACTGCCAACTTCAAACTTTATTTTGAAAAACACTGACAATACTAAAACAACGATATTGATTACTAAATAAAACTTGTGTTGATTTTTTTCACAACATAATTGCCCCCGGTGGCTCAGCGGAAATGTTATGATCTACAACCTATAATGCGGGTTTTGATCCCCTCTCAGATAGCCATTTGTGTAGTTTATGCTAAAATAATAAGCAAATAAATACAACTTTATTTTTTCATAAAAATACTTGATTTGTTACTCAAAGTTTTATCAATATATAGCTTAATTACTATATCGTCTCCAACTCTTGACACACAAAACATAGTTAAAATCAACAGTATTTCTGTTTGTGCTTACACCTGCTCTTATAAAATTGTCTGATGTCATGTCAATTACTCTGCGTTTATGGACTATACATACATTCTGTGGTGTAAGTAAACTGGAAGTTGTATATTTCCTGTTTAATGTGTGGTAACTGGTTGTGGGGGAATGAATGAGCGCCGCCTTGCGCATTTTAGAAAGGATAACTAATTGTGTTCTGTGTATGTCTTGTGAGGTTAACTATGGTTCTGCGGTAAGTTAATTTGTTTGGTTGCGTAAATTGTAAATGTATTTTATCAAAAATAATTATTCTTGTTATCTAAAGTTTGAGTTGTGAAACTGTAATAATTGTAAAGTTGAATGAGAAAATAGAGTAGTCGTGTTATTTTTTTAGCTGTTATATGTAAATAATGTAAAGCCTAAACTCGGTAAAACTAAGCAGAGCCAGAGGTAACGACGTTTAATTGGTACAGTGGTACTGGTAGTGGTATACAAATAATAAACTATAACTTTATAAGTATAATAAGAATAATAATACAACTCTGGCTATAGCCCAGTCTAGACCTTATTATTAAATTATATTTATAAATAGTCAATAAATATTAATAGCAATAGGCCAGTTAATAGTAATTTTAATTTAACTTATAAGTATAACCGTACTATGACTTCATTATAACCATATTGTAAAAACTGTACCTATAGCTGTAGTCTAAAGTATCTATTTCCTCAATCTCTTGCCGAGATATCTGTTACAAGTGTTGCCGTTTTAACAGTCTTAACACGTTTAGAACAAGTAAGCCTACTTTAAAACTAAAAGAACAATAACTGGATAAGCACAAGCATGTACTACTAGCTTGAATTTCATGTGCTCATTTTGCTTTTGTTTTATGAATTTTGTTACCCAAGACTAGAATTTTTAATCTGTCATACTGATTGGAGTGGTACAGGCCTAATTACTAGAAAAGACTAAATCTTAAGCTAAATAGTAGCTTTCTGTTATGTTCCTCATCATATTCTTTGTAGCAAATGTGGGAGGAACTGGCTAGATATGTAGCAGCAAATGTACACGTTTCTTGTACACTGTAGCTCATGTAACATGTGATGCCAGTCTTCCCAAAGCTAGGAAGGACCTTACACACAATGTCATGATGCTGTATATGAAATAATATAAAAAAAAGAAAAGATGTATAACTTCCTTTTCTGTCATTTTCAGTGGGTAGTATATGCACTTTTCAATCTATTTGTAGTTCAATCTCTTTTGATAATTAGATCTATCAGCTGAAGTGTTTTGACTTGAATGGCATTAGAATACTTAAATATTCAGAAAGTTGTGATATTAGTTGTACACGAAAATTGGGAAATGTACTATCACACATTATATAATTTAATTCGAAGAATAGTCTTTTGGTAGAAAATTAATGATTGAATGTAGTTAAATAAATTAGAAACTAATGTTTCATAGTTTTAGTTATCCTAAGTTGATTCACAATTAAAAAGTAGGGAAATATTATGGTACATACACATAATTATTCTTAAGTTGTAACCTTTTTATCAACCAATTCCAAGCCTTGAGTCAGATCACTTTAATAAGTATGGTGGGTTTAGAATTCAAGTTGTGGAGCAAGTATTTGACAAAAATTTATAAAGTCCAGAATCTAATTATAGGCTATAAACCTGCTAGAGTGTAACAATGAAGTTACTAATGTAAATACAATAATGCAATACTTGAACATAAGGTAACAAATGGTTAGATTGGGTAATTAATTCAGTTAGTTGATACAATTGATTACCTATCAGCATTGATTACATCTATTTGTGTTATGTAAAATAATTAATTAGTTAATATATTTCTATTTAATTGATTAATTTCACAAAATAACCAACTACTCAAAATATTGCCATTATGATATATCTTTAATCAGTTTTGATTAATTCAAGTTTTTCAGTTTAACTGTTTAGTATCATCCAATCAAAAATAGTGTTTCTGATTATTACTATATTTGATTATTACAACTATCCAAGGTTCATGTGATGATTAGTTGAATGTTATTGATTAATAAGTTCAATGATCAACTAATTATCAAATTCAACTAATCACCCAACTCTGCAAATAGGCATACAGCCTAACAAAATCTCCCTAGTTTTTCTGTACTCCAGATGAACAAGCGAGTTGAAATGAGTTAAAAGGTAATGTGGGACAGATTTGAAAATTAAAAAAAAAAAATGCTGGCATTTTTCTCAAATGAAGAAAAGCATAATGGGCAGGTTCAACAATAATTGGCTTACTAAAGACAAAAAGAAGAAAAATAGGAATAAATAAGTTCAAACTGACAGATAGTTTGGAAGATTTTCAGAACTGCAGGAAAGCTAGGAATTTGGTTAAAAAAGAAATTAATAAATTCAAACAGACTTGTGAGAAATGGCTAGCTTGAAATGTTAAAACTAACATTTGATTTGTTTAGTTATGTTAAAATGGGGATTGGGTCTTTAAAAGATGCAGATATCATGGATTTTATTGAAGACTATAAGGTAGTTGAGCTTTTGAATGTTTTCTTGTCTTCTGTTTTTACAAGAGAAGATAATAGCAACATTCCCAACACTGATAATTCTGTGGAAAATATTAGAATTGACCTGAATCATGCAGATATTAATCTTGATGGTAAGTAAAAAAGATTTAGAGATTTCAGATAAAGCATCAAGACCAGACAAGATTTTTCCCTGGGGTTTTAATACAAGAACTGCCAAGGCCATCAACTTGATGGTTTTTACTTTTAAAATTTAAATATCTTTCGTTTGTCTGGCAATTCTTGTGTTAAAGGAGGTAAAAAATCAGATCTTTCATAGTAAAAATCATAGGCTAGTTAATCTTATTTCTGTAGTGGGAAAAATTCCAGAGTCTGACAACAGAAGCCTTACAAAGTGAAATATAATATCATAAATGAAGGCTACATTGATTCACAAAAGAATAATCTTGTGTTATTATTGTTATTTTTTATGATGTTATTTGGAAAATGGAAAGACTGTAGATTTGGTGTACTTGGATTTTTAAAAAAAAGCTATTAAGGTACTACACAAAATAAAACTACATCAATAATAGTCGGGGAAAGACTTGTTAATAGGATTGTAGGGTAGTTGGATGATATTGATAGAGTCATAATTATTAAAGTTTGTTGATGACATTAAACTCTTGGATATTTCTAGTTGTATTGACAATGTTAGGGTATTACAGAGTGTTTTGAATCAGTTGGTAAGTTTTTACAAATATTTGTCAAATTACCTTTAATTATAGTACATGTAAGTGCAAGGTAATGCATTCAGGTTACAATAATTTGTATGAAACTTTGAATATAGATGTAACCCACTCAGTAACACTTAGTATAGTGGTAGATAAGTCACTCAAACTGTCAAAGCAGTGCTCTTTTGCTATTAGTAAAGCTAATAGAATTATATATAGACATTTTGATTACAAGTCAAAAGAAGCAATTATAAAAATCACTGGACCTCACTTAGAATATTGTTAGTTTTCATCTCCTTATATAAGAAAGGATATTGACTTATTAGAAAGGATTCATAAGAAGGCTAACAATAATTCTATGGATAGAAGCATTATCTTATAAGGATGGATTAAGGTCTATTAAATTCTTCTCTGATCAGAATTTTGCAAGTTTACCTAAGAGGTTGATAGGTTAAAGACCCTGATCAAATTTATTTTAAAAACTTGAAGAACTTCAAAAATACTTAATAGGAGCTTTAACTGTTGTTTCCAGAGCTCTTTTGAAAGTGGAGAAATGGTATTTTTTTTTTCTTTTGTAAATAAATCAGTCTTATGAGGATGCAAAATATCTTTGGTTTTTATTTGGGCTTTTCTTGTTAACCAAGTGTTGGAATCTGTTATCGGAAGTCATTTAGATAAATACTTAGAAAACTGGAATTTATATTTTTCAACATAGCTTGGAAAGGTTTTTCCTTTTTTTGTTATGTTATGACTCATCCTTATGTAATGAAGAAATCCTGGTTAAATGTTGTATACATTGTATTTTAGAAAGACTAAAGATCAAATATAATTGTTAGCATGTAATGTGGTATAAGAATATAGATATCCTCAATGCAGTTCTAGATGACCCCAAATGCACATAAAATAACATACATATATGAAGTCACATTTGCATAACTAACTCAATATGAGCACCTGTTTAAATTAGGCTTAGATACATGTAGAAGTGAGAGGAAACCACTTGAAAATATAACCTGTAATATAACCTTTCCATCACAGGAATCATCCTCTGAACCCACTTCAATAAGTCATTATCCTTTCTTAGATAAAGAGACCAAAACTGTACACAATATTCTAAGTGAGACCTAACTACTGATTTGTCATGAGAGATAACTAATCATTTTTTTTCACTTATATATTTATAAATGCACCCTGAATGCAGTGGACTTCACTAATTTACTAATTATGAGCCAGTCAAATTCATTAATGTAAATAAGAAAGAGCAAAGGTCCAATCGCTGGTCTGTGAGATAATCCACTACCAGCAAGGGTCCAGTTTGACTTGACTCCATTAATAGCAACCCTGAGCTTTTTCCCTTTCAACCATTTTACAATTCAATTAAATAGTCTTTTTCTAACCCCTACTGATGAGCTTTTCTTCTTTTATCAGATTATCTAGAATGTTTTTCACTGTGGAAGTAATGCTAACTGGCCTATAATTTTTAGGGCAACTCTTATGATCCACTTTAAAAGTTGAAATAACATAAATTCTTCATTCCTCAGGCACTTTTCCACTCTACTGTCCTACCAGAAATGAAAGACAGAGGGTCTCATGTCTGTTTTTTGACCTCCCATAAAACAGTGGGGAAATCTTGTCTGGTCCTTATGCTTTATTGACTTTTGATCTCTCAATCTTTATACTTACCACTAAGGATTAATATCTACATGATTCAGGTCAATTTTAATACTTCCCGTAGAATTCTCGGGACCAGTAATATTTCTAATATCTTTTCCTGTACAAACAGAAGGGAAGAAAACATTTAAAAGCTCAGTTATCTCATAGGCTTTAACAACAACCTTGCAAACAGTATCCTTTAAGGGCCCAATCCTTGTTCTAAAATTTTGCCTACCTTTAATATATCAGTATGTAAAAATGGTTGTTAGTTTTAACTTTATCAGCAAGCTGTTTCTCATAAGCCTTTTTGAATTTCTTTGTTTTATTTTTAACCAAATCTCTAGTTTTCTTATATTCTATAAATCTTCCAAATTATCTGTCAATTTAAAAATCTTGAACTTGTGGCATTTAATTCTAATTTTATTTTTTCATTAACTTTTTATCAGAAGTTAATAATTCTTTAGTAGATAATTTAGGCAGTGCCTTTGTGATGAAACAAAGGTGAAAATGGCCACTAACTATTTTATCATAGCTAGCAGTAAAATTCTGCTATCAATGTAAAGCAGATGGTACTCATTTTCACCTTTGTTTCATGAGGATAATGATATTAAATGTGACTTAGGATTGTCCCTTAGGAGTTGTGAAAGAAAAGTCAAAATGATTGTTTGTACGAATTGGATTGAAAGATTATGAGAAATGTAAAAAATTTGAAGTGCTTGGGTTGAGGTTTTTGGTTAAAAAATTGCCTATTGGCATTTCCTAAAGGTATATGTATTAGCAGATTAGTTTTACTGTCAGTAACCTTATGGAAAACAGGTAGGTAATTAGTATAATTACTATTTTTATATTTTTAAGAATTTTAATTTGCTATTTTTGATTGACATAAGAATGTTTCTTTATTTATCAGGTATTTAGTCAAAAATAGTATATTTAGTATGTTTTCTGATCAAACGTGCTCTTGTGTTCATACAGATAGTAAAATGTGTTTAGTCACTGATAATGACATTTTGACAAAATGAAAGTATGCAATTTTTCCTGAGTGAATTGTATTATTTTTCTTTTTTCAGGGTGTGGATGTGTCCATGTAGTCTTGCACCAATCATGCTTTGGGTTTCAGAAAATTTAATGCTGTTTGAACTGAGACCTGTTTAGTTATTGAAAGATAGTATAAATTCTTGCATGTAGTTTACCTAAACAAGCTAATCTATGTTGCTTTATTTTTTCATTTACAAGTGATCTCTTGTAGTTCCATATCTTTAGAAGCATTTTTTAATCACATACATTCTTATTTGGTTATTATTGATTGGAAATTATTGTAGATGTATGCTAATGTTTGAGAAACATTTTTTGTTGTGTTGTTAGTAAACAGTGAAGAATCGATTGTATTTTGATAGTTTTTCAATCATGTTATTTTAAGTACGGCATATTTTGTGAACTCTTAATCTGTAACAGTAATAATAGTAATAAAGAAGTAGCCCAAAATGGCCCCAGGTCCAGAGGAAAGAACAAAACAACTGGAAAAACTTTTTCTCGAAGGATGTTTTATTGCAAATGGGACTAGTTATAGCATAGAAATATTATTGGATGTCCTGTTAGTGCTGTACGATGAATGCTGTAGTTCATCACTGAGACGAGAAAAAACATTTTCACAGTTTGTTGAACATGGTAAGAAACATTTTTTTATTTATGCATCTAATATTATGGTCAACATCGTAGATGGTCTGAATGCATTTTTCGATGAATTTACTTTGCATGTGTGTATTACAAATCTAAAACTGAACAGACAGTTTCTTAAAAATATTATTGCACTGCTAATTTACAAAAAATTAAAAACCATATTTCCCTGTACAAAATGTGTAGTAAAAAAAGGTCAATGTATGTGATTTGATCTGTTCATTTTTAATACCTACTCCACTGAAGATGGACAGAGGTTATGTTTTCATCCCAGTGTGTGTGCGTGTTTGTCAGCAAGATTTCTCAAATGGCTCAATGAATTTGGACGGAAGTAGGTATATACATTTGAACTATGACCCAACTTAAAAGTGATTAGTTTTTGGAGGGTCAAGGTCATGAAAAAAAATCTATGTGTTAACATGGGGACTGATTTTTCACACTATTTTTGCTCTATAATTCAGTCAACAATTATCTGATTTTGTTGAAACTTGATGGACAGATGTAGAATGTTATTCCTCATTATCCTGCCAAAAGTGATCTGTCTGTTGATAACAATGGACATAAAGACACATTTTGATATTTTTTGAGAGCCAAGTATGATCAATGCTGTGTGTCGGAGGTGTGCTCTCTACTGAGTGCCCATGTCATTTCTATTAGATTTTATCTTTATTTTATTAAAAATCATATAGGCCTGCACAAAATTATAAACTACATGTTCAGTGAAAAAGAGTATGTGTGACTTGTGCTTTTTTATATCTCGGTTTTGCCCTCTTTTAATTAGCTGTGTATGACTTAACCAGAGCATGTTTGCTAAACCATCTTGGTTAAATCCAATATTTTATTGTATTTCCTACACATTTGTCAGAATACAACTTATGACAAAGAAAGACATACTTATGAAGATACAGTAAGTTTTGTAAGGTTAATGGGAGTGATATTTCGCTGAAACTTGGCTTCTGGCTAGCATTTCTTTTAGTGCAGTTTCATTGAGAACACAGTTTTTTCTCCAAATTCACTTATATCAGTCATTTCAAACTTCATACAAATGGCAGAAATGTCAGTTACAAAGCTGATGTGCAAGGTCACAAAATGATCATAATGTTACCAGTACAGCAGGTGTGGATATTATCATAATGGAATGTCCAGGCCCAAAAAGGCAATCTATAAGAGAAGTTTGAGAAGGTTTATCTGACAGATAATGATGCATGTAAATGCCCGAAACAAAAAACAACATCCACATACAAACCAGATATTTTCAAGGAGGTTCCAGAAGAGGTCTCTAATAACAAAAAGAGGTATGTGAGGAAGGACGATAGAGGGAAGACAATAAACAGTGTTGGTGAGCAGCATGCATTGTTTTGACAATTGACCATCACACAAAGTTGCTTATGTTTGGCAGTGTGTAACTCTTCACCTGTACTGCCTTTACCATTTCCAACTGCACAAAATGCTTGGCAGGTCGTGCCCTATCCATCCATGTATGTTTATTATGCTTTTCCAGATATAACAGACTTACCAAATTACTGTAATTTTCTCTGGTGAAGTTATAAAAAAATTATGTTGATTCAATTCATACATAATAATGAAGTAATTTTAAAATATGCAGGGGAACTTGAATGACTGTTGCTGGTTCTGATGATCATCAGTCATAGTATTTGAAATACATAAGGGTCAGAATTAAGAACATTTCTTTTTTGAAGCCAAAATAATGTTCAAAATGCTAATTAACTAAAAACACTTAGCTCACCATTATTCTGATCAATTTTTATGAAATATGCAGTAAGTTTTCATTTTGTGACATCAAATTTCTCTTTTATGTGTTATAATATATAATACTGTCATGCTATTATAGATAAATGAAAATGGAGCCTCATTATAATATTTGTTTGTAACTTAAAAGCTAGAGTGAGCTATGGATTGTAAAATTTTTTCAGGCTTAACTGTTTATTGAGATAAAATTAGTAAACATTTAGTACGGTAACAAAATTAGAATTAAAAAAAAATTGAATCATATGCATGTGTTTTCATAGTTTTATGTTTATTTAGTTTTGCTAATTCTATGACTTAGCTTGCATTGGTGTTTTGTAGTTACACATGTAAGTAAATTATTTCATGCCATCACCTGGTGGATCAGCAGTAAGTTTGTGAACTTACATTGCTAAAATCTGGGGTTTGATTCTTGATGGTAGACAGAGTGTACAAATAGCCTATTGTGTACTTTGTGCTTAAAGAACAATAAATCATGCTATGCTATCAGTCATTTCTATAAGAAAACAGTTTTTTAATTTCATTAAGCTATAATGTTTCAGTCATTTAATTATAAAAATAGAACTTGAGAAGCATTGTGAAGAAAACTAGAAAAAAAAACATTCCAAGTCATCATAAGAAAGTGAAATGCACTTTAGATATATATGTCAGTAATTAAGAAAATTGTCTTTTTTTGTTATAATTTTATATAATATTAAAATAAGCACACTACTTGTTTGTGAATAATTAGAAAAAATGTAAGTGAAAAGAAAAGGATAGGGAGATTTGTAGAGCATGTAGACTTGCTTTATTTCCTTGTGAAAATATGATTAGCTGTTAGAAGTGTAACTTACATTGAGGCAACCAAGTCATTTGCCTGAGAAAAAATTTGCAGAAAAATCAAGAAAAATAAGTATTTGTGTATGTGTGAAACAAGAATAGTGTTACTTCTTAATCTTGTTTTCAGAAAGTAACACTTATTGTACTTATCCTAGAGAATTTGTTTGCCCATTAATGGTTTTTAATTAGCTTCAGGTGTAAAACTTCTGATTGTCACAAGATTCAAAAGTAGAAATAATGATTGTAAAAAAATGGTTAAAACTGACAAATTTGTTCAGTAACATCCATGTTTTAGACAAATTTGTTGCAACTGGACACAGAAAAATCAATCTTTTGCAACTCTAATGAATTGTAAAACAAACATAAATATGTTATTAGTTTCTTCGGTCTTTCTTCTCTGTTTGGTTATATGCGAAATCTCTGTACTGGATATGAAGTCTTGAACTGATCATAGACTTATGTCAGTTTAAATCTTAGTATTGTTTTTACGTTTCTGAAGCAGCTTGTTAGGTTATTTTGTAGCTGGTAAATTTTTATAGTACTTTGCACGCAAAGTTATGTATTATGAAGTCATCTGAAATTGCTCCAAATTACATTCAAAATGCTTAAAATCGAATTTGGATGGGGACTGTGCCCCTGTCTGTTGGAGAATAAAAGTTCAAGTACAATAACGTGTTTATACCAAACAGTCAAGTGCTTTGTGTTCCTGATTTTTGTTCTTTATATCTCTGTACCCATAGAAATGTCAGTTTAGGTGTCTCAAAATATTGAGCTTTGATATAGTTTATTTTCTTGTTTGTTGCTTTACTTAAAAGATCTTGCACTTCATTATCAGGAAGCTATTCATAGCTCAGCCATGTTGACATTTTTTGTAAATTTATTTAACTGCACCACTTTTCAGCTCAAATGCTTACTTTCACATCTTTTCAAATTTTCATTGTTCATTAAAATATTTTATTTTTGTTTCCTTATTTCACTTCATTTATTTCAGCTGTCAATCATATTGTTTTTAAGTATTCTTTTATACCATATCTCTATCAAGGATGATGACTTTTTTCATTTAAAATGTATTCTCCCCTTGTTGATATGATTTCTTAATCATATAAATAGAAGGAAGTTAGGGAATGAAATGATGTCATAAAACACTTCATATAATAATATGTTTAGTACTATACATTTTGGCTTTTGTGAAGTAGAGAAAGTTCTATGCTATGTTTATGCTTCTTGTTGAATCATGGGCTTGGAAAAAGCCTTAGGACCTTTACAGGAAGTCTGAAATTGTGTACTTGCAGAGATGTATTTGTTTTTGTTGCAAAAATTATTTGAGATTACACACATTCATACAAAAGTACTGTTGTTTTGTTATTTGCTTGAATTCTAATTAAAACATAACCATGAGCAGTTGTCGTGAAAAATACAAAAGCTTGAGTTTTCTAAATCTGTGTCAGGTTTCTTTGAAACTTGTTTGTTCCTAATTAGTACAACATATATGTAATATACTGTGTAAAACAGAAAGTAATTGGAATTTAAGTTCATATGATGGGTAATTTTGCTAACTTTGCAGCAAAATAATGTATCTGTAGTAGAGAATGCATTTGTACAGCATATTTCACATATTTATGTTCAATTAATTGTAATTAATATTATATTACTTTGGATTCGAATTACATTGTTTAAATATGTCTCTCCATTTGGTGTAGTAATGATAAATAGTTCCTTTGAAAGAACCTACAGTAAAGTGTACAAATATATTTATCAAAATTATCTGTTTTTGTCACACATCTTAAGTTACTTTTCCAAGTAACTTACTATTAGAAACTTTAATTGTATTACATTTTTTAATTTATATTTTCTGTGTAAGAAAAAAGATTATGAGAATTCTGCTTGTAAAAAATCAGTTCTTAATGCAAAACTTTTATTCAAATTGGAAATGAAGCACTTTCTACTAGAAAAACTTAATGTTGCTGAGAAAATTGTCAAATGTCTTGCAGATTATAATGAAAAATTTTTTGTAATACTGTTTTTGAATATTTGTAATTAACTCATTCATTATGGCTTGTACTTGTTTTTTTCTGTTCACTGCATCAACCCATCAGTCAATGCTATCTAGTAAGTCCTCAAAATAATCTGTATCTTCCCCTGCTTTGGTGGTGCTTGCTGCTGCAGCAGTGAGATGTTGCTGTACAGGCTTCTCTGACATCTTGAGGGAAACTGATGCACAGAATGTGGAAATAATTGGTTTGCAGTATGACAACATATATAGCAGAATGTTGATGGACAACATTATAGCACAAATTTAAGATCCAACACCCTGTGCAGGAATTTTAAATGCAATAATCCATAAGTGTACTAGCTGCAGTGAACAGAAAAAAATGTAGGGGTCATATATCTATTAGCTGCAGTGATTGGGTTAGGGGTTTTAACTTATTATTTTTTCAAACTTTCATGCCTTGTAAGTTAAATACTTTCTGATAGTTGGATGCATGTAAGCAACAGCATTAAAGATTCCAATAGTTTTAAAATTGTTGACAATTAGTAGATCTTAGAATTAGGATGATTTTACGTATAAGTTATTATTAATTTTGATATTTTTACATATATTGTTACATACTTCCGTGGTTCAATAAATGCTTGTCTCATTTTTCTTAATATAAGTGTAGCATATAAGAAAAAATAGTACTTTTTTGCTAGCATTGAACTTCATGTTTCTGTATAGATTGGATATGAAAAAGTGAAATTATGGAACAATATATTAACTTTGAAACATGTAAATTAAGTTCACATTTTTCATCTGTGTTTTGAGTTTTATTAGAACATCATTTTGGCAAAGAACAAGCTAAATAGGAGTTTTAGAAAAAATATACTATGATAGATATATATATATGATCAACAATTAAATATTTGCACAGATGAAAGCTTGTACAAATATGCACACACACACACACACACTTACTTTTCTGTATCAAGAAATAATTTTGGATAGTGACAACCTAATTTTTACAAGGCATCTTATCTTGTTGATGGAATTTTGTAGATGCAGATGTAATTAAGTCTTTAGCACCTGCTCTTGAATTTATTGAAAGGTTGGTTCTCATGCACATCTTGTGATTAACAACGTTTAGAAAACATTAATGGCAATGATACGTTTTCTAGCCCATCTGTAAAAAATGTTTTGCATCTCTCAAAATATCTGCTATCTGCACTTTTATAAGGACAGTATTCATTTTTTTTTACAGAAGGTGCATTTTAAGTGAAAGATATTACATAAATGGGTTATTTGGTCCAATTGTTTGCTAATATTCCTGGACAATGACCCATTCTCTGCATCTATGATAATATTATAAAAGATGGTAGAAGCTGTTACTTGTATCTAATAATAATAAAGTGGATACTACTGCATACATATATGTACAACATGTGTGTGGTGGTGTTAGCTTATGTTTCCTGTCTGTCTGCAAGTACATCTACAGAGGAAGTTTCATGTGTTTCCTAAGTATTTTTTTTTTTTCTGCTCATAAAGCATACATATATGTATAGTATTAGGATTTATAGTTCAGTTTATTTCAATATTTCATGTTTATTAGTTGGTGGAAAGAATATAGTTAGTGTTCTATTTCTTTTGCTTATCTTATCTTAAATTCTGAGAAACAACTAATAACAAGATATCAGTTATGTCAGTAAAGCATTTATACCAATGTAACAAGCACTATAAAAGGCACTTCATAAAAGCCAAAATGTATAGTACTAAACATATTATTATATGAAGTGTTTTATGACATCATTTCATTCCCTAACTTCCTTCTATTTATATGATTAAGAAATCATATCAACAAGGGGAGAATACATTTTAAATGAAAAAAGTCATCATCCTTGATATAGATATGGTATAAAAGAATACTTAAAAACAATATGATTGACAGCTGAAATAAATGAAGTGAAATAAGGAAACAAAAATAAAATATTTTAATGAACAATGAAAACTTGAAAAGATGTGAAAGTAAGCATTTGATCTTTTAAGTAAAGCAACAAGCAAGAAAATAAACTATATGTCAGTTATGTCAGTAAAGCATTTATACCAATGTAACAAGCATTGGTGCTTGAATTAATAATTAATTTGTAATATCACAAGAATTCAACCTTTTGCTACTGCTGTGTAAAAACAAATAGATGTTTGAAATATTTCAAAAGAATGGTTAAAGGAAGTTAAAGTTCAATTAAACAGCATACATTGTGTTTATATTAATTTATGGTATATGATAATTAAATGAAGTGAACAAAACAGTGACATTTTTAAAGAAATATATTATGTTCTTGAGGTTTATTGTTGTGGCTTTATTTTTTGTCTATAATAGTACTTGGATAGTATGTATTCTGTTCTATATTTCTTAATTACTACAAATAGTCCTCTTCTATCATTTATACCTGTTTCTAATTCAGTCAGCAAGATTTTTTTTAAATGTTAGACATTATAGAAAGAAGTGGGTTTTATTGATGAAAAAAGGAAAAGACTACTTCATTAGATTTCTGATTTTACATTTAATTTGTATTGTTTAATTGGTGTTTGAAAATACAGAATACGAAATATTCTAAACCTAAAGATAAGAACAGAAAGTCTTCAACTCGTATAGTTCTGTAATGTATAATTTTCTTTGTACTAACAAATAATAATAATGATTTTGTTGTGTTCACCCATACTACTATATCAAGTCAAAGAAAATAGGTTAGGTTTTGGTTTTGGATGTTATGATTGTTCCATCAAGGTAAAGACTTCCCCATATAAGGTGTAATATAAAGGTTAAACTGTTCTGGCAATATAACATCCTTTAATGTATGTTCATACAATTATGTAACAGCCATTATCACATAGAAATTGTGTGAGATTAACCTTTTTGTTTTGTGTGTTTTATAATATAATATCTTACGAGTTTATAGAACTTTATCTAGTAAAATTTGCTTAAATCTGGAAACTATAGTACGTGGTATGCAGTTTATTAACTGAAAATTAAAAAGCAACATAAAATTATGTAATTTTAATTAGTTGAGGGAAGAAATGCTAATCATAGTTGGTGTCAGTTTTAAGATATACTGATTTATCTGTAATAACTGCAAATATCTCATTAAACACTGAGATTTGGCTATGGTTTTAATACGAATTGTTTAATTTCTACTTAACCATACTATACCTTCATTGTTCCGCTCGTGTAAAAATTACATTGAGTTTAATATGTTCTCCTTTTACATTAATAATGTGGTAGGATATCAGTTCTATGTAATCCAAGTATAAAGATGAAAAGAGAAACAAGTTTTCAAAATTTCAAAATATTCTTGCAACATATGATTATATCTTGGTTGAAATCTCTCTTTAGTTCCATCTTAAATCTAATATTAAGGCTATAAATGTAGTCAGACTGGAAAAAACAGTGTAACAAAAATACAGAAGAGTGACAAAGTGGATAATTTTTTTAAATAGTTTTACATTGAAAAAGTTATCTTTGACTGTAGATGTTTTGGGCATATTATTTTTAATTATCTCATTACTGAACCCAGATGAGAAGGTGTTTAAACATTGTTTCATTTCCACCTTTCATCTATCACAAATCAAATGCAATTTTTGTTTTTATTGTTTGTTTGTTTTTTAGATGCAAGCTTCCTTATTAACAGAATTTTGATATTTATAAAAGAATATCTAATTTTCGGTAATGGTTATAGCATTTCATAAGTCATAGGCTCCCAACCTTTTTATGTGACATACCCCCAGCTAGACCTTTGAGCCAGTGATGTACTCCTGATGCATATTATTTGTATAAAAAAATGGGTTATATTAATATAAAGTAAATCAAAAGAATTAATTCAGGAACAAGTTAATGATGCATAAACATTGAGTGCTGATTAGTGGAATTCATTGGTAGCTTACCAAGGTTGCTCTCCAGATTTAAGGCGTGGCAATATTTCCTTTTTAATGTTTTCTCAAAGGTACTCGCATACTCCCAGAAATATTTGCCTACCCTCAAGGACACGTACTACACGTTAGGAACTATCATAAGCAATATTACTGGTCAGTCAGTTAGTTAGTTTGCAATATATGTATGCTTACTTATGCCAAACTATGATTGTACAATTTAACATGTCTTCCTTTTTTAATTAGCTTTAGTAATGTTGGTACTCTTTATGTCAACTAAGACTTGTGTTAGATTCAGAAACTGCTGTTTCTGTAATGGACCCATCTCCAGTTTCATGTACAAATCTATGAATCTCTGATAAAAAATTTAGCATTTTATTTCATAAAGAAGTGAATTACTGAAAACCATGCTTAGATTGAGTGGAGTGTATGACTTTAATAGATTCAGGCAAAAGAATTTTCTGCTGATTGCCAACATTCTGTCCGTTTTTTTTTAAACATGGCTCTTCTGTTGTTGGGACCTTTTGGGTCAGGATGCTCTTTTGTCTTTCCTCACCCCCACGCAATACCTATATCATATTGGGGTATAACTGAATTCCCTACTCAGTCTGGCCCAACCTTCTCCACCTTGTTTGTGGGCTATGGAGCTACTGGTTCTCAACCTGTTCACCTCTCCTTCTCCCACTGTGGGCTTCTCTGGAAGTTCTCATCCCTCGTGGTCATGCCCATGTGTTGCTTCCAATGGGTTTTGAGAGACCATTGGAACCTTGTTTGAGATCCCTTGGACACCCCTCTCCTCCTCCTTTACTGAACGACTTTGTCTGTTGGTTGGATCAAGACAACACCACTATGGGTGTTCCTCTTCCTCCTTCACATGTGAAATGTCACCTCTTTCCAGTTGGGGTGCTTACCTGGATGCTTGGGAGGTCTAGGGGTGATGGGCTCTATCAGAGTCCTCTCTCCATATCAATCTCTTGGAGCTCCTTGCAGTTCATCAGGCTTTGGTTCACTTCCATCCCACCCTTCAAGGCTGGTTGGAAATGGTTTATTCCAACAAACTAACTGTGGTCATGTACATCTTTAGGCAAGGGGGCACTCCGTCAAGAGACCTCTGTATTCAGACACTGTACCTCCTTTTTTAGGCCCATGGCCATAATATTTATCTGATGGCTTGTCATATTTCGGGTACTCTGAATCTTGTTGCAGATTGCTTACCTCGTCCCAACGAGATTCTCCCAAAGGAGTGGTCACTGGACCTACTGGTGTTTCAGATGCCTTTGCCACACATCTCAATTCCCAGCTCTCGTGGTTTTGGTTTCTGTTCCACATCCATTGGCTGGAGTGGTAGATGCTCTCAGTTAAGATTGGACAGGCCTCTACCTGTATGCCTACCCTCCCATCCTTCCGCTTCCCTGGGTACTATCCAGACCATTTCGTGCCATGTTCTTTTGCTGCCTCTCCTTTAGTGTGTGTCATCCTTCCATTAGCACATTTCATCTTCACACATAGCTTTTGTCCAGTTCCAGGCCAAGTGGGCTGGCCTTTTACAGTGCATGGCATCCTTGATTTCCCATTCTTTCATCCTTCCTCCATGGTTGTGTTCCAATAGAAGTTGTACATGTACTATCATTGTTCCATCCATTGTGGTTATCCTCCTTCTTGTTCTACTCTTCTCCACATCACATCCTTTTTTACCTGACTTTTTGACAAGTGCCTTTTAGTCTCCTCCATTGTGGGCTTTGGTGCCACCTTGTCAGTCATGTTTCATTTTACACTATGTGCCCATGTCTTTCATTTGCCTGTCCTTTCCCTTTTCTTTTTTTCACTCACTCTATCTCACGCATCCCCCTTGGCCTGCCTTTCTCCCGGGTTAAAACCTCAATATTGTCCTTCAGACCTTTACCTTCCTCTGTTTAAGCCTTTGTCAACCTGTTCCTTCTATCATCTCTCCTTGAAGGCCCTTTTCCTCCTCCTGTTTGCGTGCGGACATCGTCAATTGGATGTGTTCACTATTGATGTGCACCACTCCTTATTTCACAGTTCCTATGTGATCCTTTTCCCCAATCATTTTTACCTGCCCAAAACTTGGCCACTCTGGAGAGTAATTCTGCCTTTACACCCATCTCCCTTCCTTCCATATCACACCTTTTTGATCATTCTGGTCCTGCTTGCCTTCTCTGCCCAGTCAGGGCTCTCTGCTGTTACTAAGTGCACACTGCTTTCTTCTGTGGTTCTCATTTGTTTATTCCTTGGAATCCTTCCCAGTCCTGTGACCTTATTCCTATTACCCTTACAGGTTGGATTTGCCAGCTTATTCACTTGGCTTATTCTTCTCTTTCCTCAGATGATTGTTACCTTACCATTTCCATCATCAGTTGGAGGACATCCTTCATGCTGGTATGTGGACCACTTCCCATACCTTCTCTGCTCATTATCTTCACTATCTGGCCATTTCCTGTTCTATGGGATTTTTTATGCTTTCTCTATGAGTGGGTATGTTCTCCATTTTTCTTTGTAAGGACCTTATTGCATCTCAAGATCCCAATTTATGGTAGGTGTTGCCTGACCAGGTATACTTATTCTTAAATCTTCACTATAAGACCTGTGTGTCAAATATGCCCACTGTTGAAATGGAGTGTTCTACAAGACCATTTGTAATTATTCCTCCCGGTATATTGCTTCATAAAAATGTTTGCCCCAGACCATACACTTATGGACTATCATGAGTAAAGCAGATGGGGATTGCTGCCCATTCCTGATAATCTGTGTATTGTAGGTTGTGGGATCAGTCTGCTTACCAAAATATTTCCAAAATAAGGTGTTGTAGTCACTCATTGCAGTGTTCTTCTGGACTCTCCAACATTCTGTTTCCCCCTTCTCATGGTGGAGCATAGGAGTCTTTGCCACTGTTCCTAACTGTTGGGGTGATGGACCATGGAGGCTTCCTCCTGAGTGTGCTTACTTCCACTCAATTGAGAATAGGGTGGTGATGTTTTGTTGGTGTAGATGTCGTTGATGTTGAGCCTACTGCAGACCTGATGTACAATTACAGATGCTGCCAGGTGATGAATGATGCATTATGCTAACATGCAATTTGTTCCTCCTGCTGAGACATCTTCCTTCCTACTGCTGCCTAGAGGTTTGTTCCCAAAAGATATGGTGAAGTTGGAGCTGGACCAGCTGCATATGTCCTCACATGTGTTTCGCCAGCTACCCCTATCCTACTGTGGACTGGATGATAAGTTCCAAATGCTACTTGGTGCTGAACTGGAGATGAACCCCACTTTGCTCTCCACCATCCTACCGTCCCCTAGATTTTGGCTCCCAGCATATATGGTGTTGGGTTTGCACACATTATTATGCAAATCTTTGTATAAAGTCTCATCTTCCCTACCAGTTCCTGTATCCGAGGTGAAAGGTAGAAGACCCTTTTCCTGCTGTTGGACAGATATCCTTGTCACAGCTTGTCTGGTGTTGGTTAAAGTAGATCTCACATTTACAGTCCAAAGTGTTTAAGTCATTCTATACCAGGGATCCCTTAATTTTATTTAATTTACTGGGGTCCAACCTTTGATACCACCCTTCTGGTGATACAATATCATATGGGCAGAGAGTATACCTGGCTAAGAAGTGGTGCAGTCTCCGATGAGGGTGCTGTCTTCCATTTATTTGCACACCCCATGTTCTTCTCTTGGGTGTTTTTTAAAGGTGGATCATCTCACTGGACCCTCTGCCAACTCTGTGAGAGGAGGTAAGATATTCTATGGAAAATTAACATTTTCCTACACTGAAAATGTATTTCTGATAGATACTTATCTCTTCTCACATTTTCCACCTGACCTTCCAACTTCCGGTATAGATTTTGTACTTACTACCCAATTTCGAAATAATTAAGAGCTACACGGAAGAGAGAGTACTAGATACAATAGGAGTTGTGTCGCACTCCTCTTAGTGGAGGATTGCTGCATGATCATATGCATTATAGCATGCAGATGTCTCACGTGAGTATGCGTGAGTGTTGATAGGAGTATCAAGACTAGTGTTGAGCAAACATTTGCATATGTAAACGGCAGTATAAGTTTAGAAAAGCTATTTGTAAGTAGAGATAAGTACCTATTGGAAATACATTTTCAGTGTAGGAAAATGTTAACTTTTAAGAGGCCTATTTAACATCTTTCACTCGTCTAATACTTGGTGGATGTACAATTGTCTAAGTCTTTATGTATTATATCATCGTATACTGCATTTATAAAGTGTATTGTGACTGCTAAAGAACAACAGTGTCAATTTTGAGTATTTTGATGTAAAAATATTGGATATTGATAACACTAATACAAAACTTGTGTGTGTGTGTAGTTTGAAAGCCATTGATTTACATACAGCTATAAATTGTGTGAAACTACACCTGGAGTACAGTTCTTTTAGAATTGGTAGCATTTGTAGTAACAAAAGAGTTATAAAATTTGATGTTTTAGTCATGTAGAAGGATATTGTTTGTGTTACAAGTAAGATTGCTTATTTGTGTGAAACTTGATGGAAACTACTTTGTCTATCCTTTGTACAGGAATTAGAACCATTTTTAATTTGAACTAGATATGTTTCTTTTGCCTCTGAACTTGGAAAGTGAGGGAGAGAGAGATCAGTTGTGTTCTATTGAGGTTTTACCAATGTATTGGACTAAGGAATTGGTTTTCAAACTTTTGAGGCTTATGTACCTACTTTTTTGCCTGATTTAAAAAAAAATAAACTAGTAGCAAAGATTAATATTTTAACAGTTATCCATTTATAGGAAGGATGTGATTGTATTTTTCTGTCACAATTGAAGAATGTGTGGGGAAGTTTTTGTCAGTTTGGAGG
The DNA here is from genome assembly GCF_000517525.1 of Limulus polyphemus. Taxonomy (NCBI): domain Eukaryota; kingdom Metazoa; phylum Arthropoda; class Merostomata; order Xiphosura; family Limulidae; genus Limulus; species Limulus polyphemus. Next base: position 189,306 of record NW_013666159.1, read on the forward strand.
AAAGAAAACATTACTGAGTTTATGCAAGTGGGGGGGGGGCAACTCTAGAAGTGAGGAGAGTACTGGATATATTTGTGCAGGAAGCTAAATTGGGCTTATTATAAGTTTTATAATTCTTACATTAATTTATTTGCATACCACTGACATTAGCTCCATGTATTCCAGACAGTTTGAAAATATCTAGTTTAGCATTTAACTAAGGAAGGAAATATTATTTTATGAGAAAGTACATTATATGCTGTTAAACATAATGATTTCAGTGCTTTAACATCTAACCCTCACATCTTCTTCTTGTTCTATAAATCAGTATATAAAGGTATAAATTGGCATTAGGTTATCTCTTTTTTTATCAGTACATGATGTAGCTTCTTCAGACAATAACTTCAGTATTTACCTGTATGCAAACTAGGGCTGAAACGAATATTATAAGTAGTGCTTCGAAGCTTCTTGCAAGATAACTACCGAAGCTTCTTACAATTGAGTATACTTGTTATATTATAACAATGTATGTATTTAATTTGTTACAGTTTGATTGTACACGAGTTTGACCTTCAGGCATTTGACCTGTCAAAGTTTAATATGACTGGACAGCAGTTGTGTAGTCTGAGCAAGGAAGATTTCCTAGAGTTTGATTACAGGCCTTCTGGAAGCTTTTATTTAGTAGCATTACATACTCCATAATCTCCCATTCTTCCACCACTTTCTTCAGCTTTTCTGCAATGTTTATCCCCATGTGCCATTCTGGGAAAGGTAAGGTTTCCAGTACAAAGGCCTGTAGCACCCAGCTGTTATCAATGTAATGCTCTGTTATGGTGATGTAACTTTCTGTCGTGATGCTAGTCCATATATCCGTGGTTAACAATATAAACACTGCTTCTTCACTTAGCCTTTCTTTCAGACGTTGTTTGCACATTGCATGTTTAAGGTTGATATCAGCGGTAAATTGTTTTCTGCTTGGTAAGACATATCCCGGCTCCAAGTACTTCATTAAGTTACGAAAACCATTGCATTCAACAGTTCGAATGGGGCATAGGTCTTGAAAGATCATTTGAGTCACTCTGTCTTTGCACGTGTATCATTGCACTTCGCAGGCCTTACAAATCTATCAAGGGTAGGCATCTTCCTGCTCTCCGTTATGGTTGTCTCGATGTCTGGACAGTAAAGAGTCGAGTGCTTCGATGCTAGGTGATTCCATAGGTTTGTCCCACCTAAATAGGCAAATTCTTTTTTACAAATAATGCACATGGCTTTCCTACGGTCGTGAAGTTTCTTATAAAAACTCCATACGTCCGAAACCTTTTTACAACTACTTCCAACCGTGCCCTTATCTGACGCCATTTTTTTTCTAATCAAAAATTGTATGCATAGCGCATGCATATAAATAAACGTGCGAACATTCGAATAGGCACTGCCAGATCCAAAGCCTCTGTCAGCTTCGAAGCTTTGGAATATTCAAATACTTCATCTCAGCCCTAATTCAAACATTCTTGATCATTTGGTTTTTAAGAAAAGCTGATTAGTATCTTGTGACATAAAAGTGGCTATTCTTATTTAATTATAATTGATCATTAAAATGTATAATCTTTCAAATTTATATTTTTGTTTAGGACTGAAGTGTTTTTTCAATTTGGTATGGTAGCTTTTGTTTCTGTGTAATATAATTTCATCATTATTTCAATTAATGACAAAATTATTTTCATGTACATGCATCATTTAACTCAGCTTATTTATCATTGACTTACTTCTGTGACATTATGGTAACATTTTATAATAAATAATTTACTGTTATGTTGCTTTCAGTGAAACCCTTGGTACAAAGAATTAAAAGTTCCCGGCTCCTCAAGGAAGACTTTGAAGTTCTGAAAGTCATTGGTCGGGGAGCTTTTGGTGAGGTATGATTTATAAACGTCATCAGCACTCTATTTTCTGGAAAATGTAGGAAAGAGTATAAAACTTCATCTCCCATGTACTGTTTAGATTTAATAGCAGTACTTTGTTAATTTTTGTAAGATTACCAATATTTTCTTGTAGATTACAAGTGTATTTGCTTCATCAGATAGATCTTTTAGGCTTGTAATGAATAAAAAAAAATTACCCAATCAATATGCAAATAGAATTGAAATTCAGGACATTTGCCGTAACCCTGTAAACTTTGGTGTGAATTAGTTCGGTTTATTACTAACCTGCTAGTAGACTATTTCAACTGAATAATTACACCACTACTGTTGATTTTAAGGCTGTTTTTTCAAGCTTAGACTAGTTGAATGCTAGACTAACCATAAAGCTCAACATATTGCAAAGATACCTTTCACTTAACCTAGCTAATTGTACAGTGTCATAGATAATATGAGGAATGAGATTAAGCTGTACAATTTTGCCGTTTATTATACACCTAACCCACTTTTCATACACAAACATTTTGAAATGCAACAAGCACATACTCTGTTTAAGGACACAGGCGTTATATGATAATTCATACCACCCATTTCTGTTTGTGAAAAAAAAACATATATATAAAGTTGAGTGAATTTAAAGTTGATGCTGTTCTAGCAGGAGTAAGCTTGTATATTACAGTATGCTTTAAAGAAGTATAGTAACCTTTAAGTGAAAGTACATGTGCAGTGATTAGTTGAAAAGAAATTTAAAAACATACTTTGTTCATTATTTTATCTCATCACAGTACTCTAGTAATTGTATGTTGTAAGTGATAAAATAAATTGTGAATAAGGAGTCTTGTTGTACTAAATAAGGATTTTTAATTCTTTATTATGTGATAAATAAAATAAAGATAACATTAAAGTGAAATGTTTTTATTACTATAGTTTAATAATGTTGTATAGCTTTGAGTATTCCTAATTGTCCAAGCATGCTTGCTGTTGAAGTGGATGTTTTAGCTACTATAACTTCATAGTAAGGCTAGAAGAACTTCACTGAAGCCACTTAATCTGTTTTGTAAATGAAATACAAAAAAAGTATTATAATCACCAAAACTTTTGCATACAATTTGAATTATCGTAGTCTCTGTTGATCAGAATATTCAGTTGTCTGGATTGATCATTGATATTTTCAATAACATAATGTCACAGGAACATTTTCATGTCTGCTTCTGTTCAGTTTTTTTCCCACTGAACAGAGATTATTGAAAGATGTCATGTTTTTAAAGTTTGTCTTATTACTTAAGTTAAAGACATAATTTCTTTAAACAAGAATTGAGAAATATGTACCAGTATGTGGTTAATAAACTTTTTATGAGAATATATTTATTTCATTAAATGTGTCAGCAAATGTGATTGTAATAAAGAAGGAAAAATCATTGCATAATTTATATACATCCTCATTTGTATTAACACATTTAGTATTTCAATATTATGTAAAGATTACTGAAAAGGAGTTATTGAATGTAGAGTAGTATGTTTAATGGAGATATCAATTTCATTTTATCACAAAAATTAAACAAGGTTTCCTTCTACATAAATATTTGTTGGATGAGGCCTATATTTATAATACTTATAAATATAATATCAGTATTCATTGCATATCAGTTGATTATCTGGTGCTATAATTAAATATAGTGTGGTTGATTAGGAATTTTTGAAAATAAAAATAAAATAGGCATTGGAAAACTTATGAACTCCAGCAAACCCCATAATCAACTAGATATTAAAACTAATTATTTTAATTACACATCAATTGATATATATAAATCCCTATACAGTTTAAAGATAGGTTCATGGCAGTTATTATAATTTTAAATTTTTTTTTGAAATAGTTCAAAAACTGCAGGTGGTAATTGTTTTTGTTAATCATGTTTTTTGTAGGTTAGTGTTGTAAAACAAAAAGACACTAAGAAGGTATATGCAATGAAAACATTGAACAAGTGGGAAATGTTGAAAAGAGCTGAGGTAAGGAAAGTAAAAAGAATATAGTCTAGAATAGATTTTTTTCTTCATATTTCATGTATGTATTAATTTTGTGTGTGTCATTCACTTGAAAATTATGTGACTTGGAATTCTTCTATTAATATATGGACATTAGAAGTACTTTATGCCTAAGTATTCATTTTAAGAATACTGACTAGTCAGTAGTAAAGAGTGCTTGCTCATGTGGCTAGTCACAAAGTAATCTTGAAATTAATTTCTATAAAGGAAGTTAAAAAACACATGCACTTGGAAATAAATCTTACTGAGGAATTTTTGAAAATAGTTTAGATATAATTGATTTCTTTATGAAATATTAGGATATGTTTGCAAAAATAGACAATGGAAATAAAATATTCACGTAAATGAAGAAATACAGTGTATTCACAGAAATTCATTCATGAACTAAATTTGCACATAAAAAAATTAATGAAAATTATGTAATATTATACACATAAAAGAGCAGTTTTTTTCGCACACATCAATGGACTATCACATTTTTAAAGCTTTTACACAAAAATCTAAGGCTGCCTTAGTTGTTCTTAGAGATGTGATATTCAGTGTAATGTCTTAATTATTTAAGAGTGATTACCTGTCAATAAAAATGACCTGTTTTTTAAGCAAGTGATAACTGTTAAATCTTGACAATAATTTTAGTTTTTGTTCAAAAAAATCTTATGGTTGAGCTTTAATTATTGAGGTGAGAAAACTTTATTCATAGGTCCTGTTTCAATATTAACTTCTAATCAGAGCAAGCTGTGTACTTAAAGAAAAACTAGAAATCCACTTGACAATATATGTATCTAATTAAACATACTTTTCTTGCACTTCTCTTAAAAAGATTAGAATTGGATTTTTTCATCAGTTGGGTATATGTGCTGTTAACTGTTTTTGGTCATAATCCTATAGTATGGCCAAACCTGCATGTAGTATACTTACTTGCTTCATTGTTATGCTTACAAATACACTTTTAAAATAATGTTATAATTTCTAAAAAGTATTGTTTTCCTCTCTTAACTCTTTCAGCACGGGCTCGGTCCTTAGGACCGACCTCGTAACTATTTTGTGCTCCTTATTGTTTTCATGCTATATTTTTAAATTTGTAAGCATTTGTTAACGAAATATGGCACATTATCAGTAAACATTACAATGCTTTCATACACAAAATATCAATATCTTTTATTAAGTCTTAAGGTTTGTAAAGCAATGTTTTTCTCATGCTTTTTTTTTTCTTTTTGCATATTGCCTATCTAACATGGAAAGTAATTTTCATTTTAAGATTAAAAAAAAACTTTATATTTTATCACTTATCTTCAGTAATGAATCTCTGTATGAGTTCGGTAGATTTGACCGATCTTGTAACCATCATAAAAAAAATTTGAAAATAAATATAAATTATGCCTCTTTCATTCTAGAATGAA